>NW_028251700.1:0-60251 GCF_964263255.1 Lissotriton vulgaris
TACTCTGCCATTCTAGATCTCAGGCCTAGCACATAATCAAGCACATTGTCCTTAGCTTCTTTAAGAGGCTTCTCTAAAGACTCTCTAAGCAGGCTCAATGGCCCCCCCACAGGGTGTTCAAACACCAGCTCAAAAGGACTGAAACCAACCCCTTTCTGTGGCACCTCCCTGTAGGCAAACAGTAAGCATGGGAGGAGAACATCCCATCTCCTCCTGAGTTTCTCTGACAACACATTTATCATGCCCTTCAGGCTTTTGTTGAATCTCTCAACCAGACCATTTCTTTGGGGGTGATAGGGGGTGCTGAACTTGTAGTTGGCACCACACTCATCCCACCTAGCAGTCAGATAGCTGGACAGGAAGTTTGTGCCCCTGTCTGACACCACCTCTTTTGGAAAACCTACTCTGGTGAACACACCAAGCAGTGCTCTAGCCACCGCAGGTGCATCAATGGTTCTAAGAGGTATGGATTCAGGGTATCTAGTAGCATGGTCAACTACCACTAAGATATACCTATTCCCTGATGCAGTAGGTGGGTCCAGGGGACCAACAATGTCCATCCCCACCCTTTCAAAAGGAACCCCAACCACTGGCAGTGGTATTAGGGGAGCCTTTGTCTTGCCCCCTGCCTTGCCACTGGCCTGACAGGTGATACAGGAGCTGCAAAACTCCTTTACCTTTTCAGACATACTGGGCCAGTAGAAATTATTCACCAACCGGTTCCATGTCTTTGTCCGTCCCAAATGTCTTGCCCAGGGGATATCGTAACTCAAAGTCAGGATGAACTCTCTGTACTTCTGGGGCACCACCAATCTCCTGGTGGCCCCATCCTTGAGGTTTCTGGCCTCAGTATAAAGCAGTCCATCTTCCCAGTAGAGTTTGTGAAACCCACTGTCATCCCCCTCCTCTTGCTTAGAAGCAATCTGCCTTAAACTCTCAAGGGTGGGACAGTCACGCTGTCCCTGACTGAACTCCTCTCTGGAGGGTCCACCTGCTCCTGTCAGTTCTGCAAAATCTGACAGGTCTGGCAGGGATGGAGCCCCTCCCTCAGAGGCCAGATCCTCCCCATCAGGTTTAGAATATTCCTGCACCTCTGGAGTTCCCTGGGCTGGCTCACCAGGCCCAGTGCCCTTGTACTTGGATGCTTGGCCCTTTGTTCCAGGGTCCAAGTGTCCAGCCCCTCCCTTCTGGCTAGTCTGTGACCTAGTCACAGCACATACCTACTCAGGGAGCTCCAATATTTTCATATGGAGTCCTCTTGCCACCTCTGACCACGCAGAGGCTTCAAGATCATTGCCCAGTAAACAATGGACCGGGAGCACCTTTGACACAGCTACCTTCATAGGGCCTGCCACACCTCCCCATTCCAAATCCACCACAGCCATGGGATGGAGTTTGGTAGTGCTGTCTGCATATGTCACCTGATAAAACCACCAGGTAACAACCTCTCTGGTGGCACCAGTTTATCCAGGACCATAGTTACACTAGCCCCAGTGTCTCTGAAAGCCTCAATCTCAGTCCCATTCACTTTAGGCCTCTGCCTGTACTTGTCCATGTTTGGAGGTAAGGCAGCAAGGGTGGCAATACTCACCCCACCCAGGGACACTAAGGTTGCTTCCACCACCTGCCTGTTCTGTACATCACCCTCCACCCCTACCCTGACACTGGCAATTCCTGTGGATGGCCGCTTAGGGGGGAGCTTCTTGGCGCAGACAGCATCTCCCTGCTTATGACCTGGCTGGTTACAGTCAAAGCACTTACCCACCTTTGAGGGATCAAAGAACCTACCAGGCTTTCCCTGAAACCCCCTCCCTTTGAATTTGGGTTGGCTCGGCCCCCCCTCCTTGTGCAGGTTTTTGTGGGTCTTTGGAGGACTCCTTAGGATTTTGACCTTCATTTCCCTGGCCTTTCCCCTGGGGAGGGACCTGTCCTCCTTTCTTCTGGTCACACCCCTGATGCTGAATCTAAACCCGGGTTCTCACCCACTCATCAGCTGATTTCCCCAGCTCTCTGGGGTCAGTCAGCTTAGAGTCCACTAGATACTGGCGTAACTTCTCTTCTGCACAATGAGTCAAAATGTGCTCTTTCAAAAACAAATTATACAATCCCTCATATGTGTCAACTTTGTTACCAACAATCCAGCCTTCCAGTGACTTTACTGAAACGTCCACAAAGTCTACCCAAGACGTTGAACTCAATTTCTGCGTGCCTCTAAACTTCACCCTGTACTGTTCTGGAGTCAGACCAAACCTCTTGACTAAGCATGCCTTCATCTGCTGGTATGATTCTGCATCCTCTCCCTTCAGGGTCAGGAGCCTATCCCTCCCAGCTACTGGAATCAACTCCCACAGGAGTGCGCCCCAATACCTTGAGTGAACCCTACTCATTTTAAGGTCCCTCTCAAAAGCTGCTAGCCGCTTGTCAATGTCATCCCCCTCAGTGTACTTGGGTACTATGCCTTTGGGAAGTTTAGGTTCAAATCTACCACCCCTAGACATTTCAGCATCTTCTTCACTTTCGCTGCCACCATTCCTTTTCTCCTCCCTCTCCCATTTTCTCTTAGCCAATTCGAATTTCTCTTTCTCCAAGGCAATCAAGTCTAGTTGAGCCTGAAGCTGTCTCTCTACATGGGACAGTAGTGGTACATGAGTAAGGGACCCTTCCCCACCCCCACCACCACCTTGATTCACCTGGCTAACACTAGTCACAATGGGAAAGGTCTCATCCTCAACCCCTCTCGGGTGAGGTTGGGGGGAACATCTTCCCACCCCCTTGGGTTCTCCTCTGCTGCCCTTGCCCAGGCCTTTAGGGACTCAAGCAACCCTGCCTTCCTCGTCTTCTTTGCAGGACACAGCCCCCTAAACCTACACTGTTCCCTAAGCTCCGCCATCCTAAACTGGGACAGTTTAGCCAGATCCAGCTCCATGGTTCCCTAGTTTTGGGTCCCAAAAACTAGGCACAATAGACTTAGAACAATTTTTAAAAATCAAAACAATGGATTAAAAACAGTTTAGTCCAAATTCGAAAAATCAAACTCAAAAGTTTTGTTCTAAGGCAATTTAGAGGATTTTTATAATATTAAATTATTCACTGAAAGGTGTACTTTTTAAACACAAGTCCTCATCCTCACCACTGAACACCAAATGTTGGAAAGTGGGTTATTGGTAGGGCAAATGTAGGTCTGCCACTGGCAATAAGGCCACTAACACATGATAGGACTCAGCATAGGTCTTAGAAAAGTATTCCTTTGCTCAACCCTTGGTAACGTGGCTGCGAGCAGACAGGCTTAACTTCAAAGACAGGTATGTAAAGCATTTAAAAACACCATTTCAGTAAATAATCAAGACACAACACAAAATAAAAATCCAATACCAATTTATAAAAAATAGGTAATATTTTTATCTTTTAAATGACACCAAAACGAAAATAATCCACTGTAGGGAACCAGAGATATGAATTTTTAAAGATTAGTCACTTTCTAGTGCTTAGAAACTAACAGTGCCCCTTTAAGTCATTTCGTTTTCTCTGTCAGGGACACACCTTTATAAATTGTTCTGAAGAATTCTCACCACTGTAGTGGGCCGCCTTCTTCAGCAAGCGGGGTCCAGTTAGAACCCCTTCCTGGCGTTCTGCTTGCAGGTACCAAAGTATCCAACACACAATCCAAGGTTCTGGAATCTCCAAGAGGGTCCTTGAAAGTGTGAAACTTCAATTCCGCAATCCACTTGAACAAAACCCTTACAAATCCACTGGTACTCCAGGCTTTGAATTCTTTGTGGGGCTGTTCAGGTGAGCTCTGTTAACCTGTAGCTTGCAGGGAGTTTCCACTCTTGAGTCTTTTGGCAGCAAGGTAATCCACAGGGCGGTAGTTTCAGAGGGTGGAGTCTTCATAGTTCATGCCTTAGAGTTCCTTGCACACAGCAAAATCTTCAGCAGGGCACTTCTTGCTTCATTCAGTTTTAAGCAGCAGATCTGAAGGGCTCTGCCCCTCTCAGATACGTATTAAAAATTCTCTGGGTCCAGCACCAGGTCACTGCTGACCAATGAGAGCAGGGCAACTCATCCTAGTTATGACCACATCCGGTGGAGTGTGGCATTAGTTTTCCCAGAGTACATCATCCTTCCAAATCCATAATGGCTGATTTTCCAGCAAGGAGGTAAGAGCTGGCTAAACACATCCCCTGGGATATCTCATTTTCATGCACCATCCCAGTAACATCTGCAAATACCTTTCTTAAGCCTAGTCCTGACTCCGGGTCACTACTGTCAAAGTGGACTAAAACCCAGGCCTCCCCTCTTGCCTTTGATGAGCGTAGTTTACGACGCCACCTCCTGGCCTGGCATTCTTATAGAACAGATCACTGCCCTCCCAGCAGCCTGGCTAATCCACTTAACTCTGACCAATCAGGGCAGACCACTGAAAGGCTGAATTTGGACTTACAAACAAGAAAGTCTCATAACTTATTGTATGTAATCTTTAGGAGAAATTCAACAATATAATATCGTTGGATTTAATACGACCATTCTGGGAAGTCTTTGAATGGTCCGGCTAGTCCTCTCCTATCAATATTTATTAATCAATCACTTACTACCATGTTAACCTATGAGCCATGGCGTTTGCAATGGGGAAAATGACTTGCACCACTTTTGTAGCACCAGGGCTTATAAAACCATATTTTATAAGTATTTCCCTAATTTCTACCAGACACCCAGCCCCTGTGCAACTAGGGGAGACTTCAGGGGTTCTGAATCTGCAGAAATATTGCAGATCACCCTTACCCAATTCTTCCAGCATCAAAGTCGAATTTGAGCACCTCTTTAAGACAATGTGGGGAGTGAAATGTAAAATTTCACTTTACCCAGGCTTCTAAAAACTCATTTTATATAAGGGCGCTCCTTATAGATAACTGACCCCCACCCCTGGGATACCTAGGGGTGACCCTGGGGGTCCCTAATATGCAACAACATTGTAGGTTTTTAATTTCTGAGGGCCCCTACTCCCAAAGTCGAGTTTGGGCACTATTTAAGGTTTAAAAAACTGTCCTGGCCACCAGTGCAGCTTTTAAACTGACCTCAGGCTTCAGCACTGCACACATGCTGGTGCAGCGAATCTGCTGGCCTCTAAACTGCCATGCCCCAGGATACTGGAGACTTCTAGGTAGTTTCAATCCCCTGCCCTATTACATACTAGGGGCTTAGGTGGTAGGTCATGCCAACTACAGGGGTACCCCACCATACTAAAGTGTACCCTAGTGTAGGTTGGGTGTCTTAACTGTGTTCTAATGTGTTCCTTTTGGCTTGGCACTGGCCCTGGGCCTGGTTAAACAGAGCCCAGGGTCAGTCAGAGTCAGTTACCACCAGTTCCAGTCAGCAAAAAGTTGGGGGGTTCCCAGGGCACCGGATGACTTTGCAACAATCAAGTACAAATCAAAAAGAACACTCAGTAAGGAGTAACTCACAAATAGGGGATACAATTTCGCTTTAATAAAGCATCAGCAGGAATACAGGTGTCAGTAAGGATAGTTGTACATTGGCAGAATGGTTATATATGTATTTCTAATGGAACACTAGTACAATAATAGAGTGAGAAGGAAATAGACTAAGATCACTCACAATGCAATAAGCCAAAGCAACAATTAATTATATAATTGTGAGCAGCGCAAGAAAATCCAGCCTTTCAATCTCTGGTGCTTGACCCAATAATTTAATAATGTCAAAACAGTCACAGAAATGTATATAAGCAAACTGTATAATGTAACAGAAACAAAAAGCATTTTAACTTGCACCCTGAACTCATTAAAGTGTTTTTGCTGGTATATTAGTTTTTTTTCATGCTGACCGTTTTTGCAGGTAAATATTATTGTGTGGTTGAGTTTTGCAGTCAGAATTTTCTGTTATACATTACTGATTCTGGTATATGTTTTTCTCAATAATTAAACATAGTACAGCTTTGAAGACAAGTCCTTTCTTGTTCTAGTATTTTAAAAGAGAAGTCATTTGTCTTTTTCATTTTGTCAAAAAATATCACGTTTACAAACATAAAAAGATGCCTGACATAATACAAAACTTACAGAATTACAGAGACTGGCAGCCAGCCATCTATGTTTTATTGGCGTGTTATTATGTCTCTCACATTTTCTTAGTCCCCCTGCAGCATACAAACTGGGGAATTGGCCAGCCCACTTCAACAATTACTAATCTCACTGTGAGTGATAGCATTCTGCGCTTTTACAAAGATCACATCTGCACCCAAAATCTTTATCTACAATGTCAGGACCTTTTATGGCAATGTGCGCTTTTTGAGACCAAAACCTTTTTTAATTTAAGCCAATGTTTTAACGTGAAGAGGGCCCTAAACCTTCACCGTAAATAAAATGTTAGAAAAACCATGAAAAACAAAGCAAGCATTGACAAAGCTAAAAGGCTACAGCCAACACCAGGCTTAGTGGTTTTTACAATGCATGTTTCAACTCTGTTCCAAATAGAAATCCAACAAGTTTAGATAGTGATGAGAAAGAAGTCCCGTAAAGAGTATTTAACAAGGAACCTGTCCTATTTTCGAAATGGTGTTTGGACTACATATAAAGATTTTAATATCTTGATTCAAGAATATAATTTTTTAGTGGTATTTTTGATATCATTGTTATACTTTTAGTGTTGTGTTTTTAAAATGTTTGTAGTTTAGGGGCTAATTACAAGTCTGGCAGTCTAAGGACCGCCAGACTTGTGTGGGCACTGCAGTGACGGTCTTACGAGCACCCTATTATGACCAGGGTGGTCAGGCTGCCAGGGTTCATTGGCGGTGGCCTGGCAGTCTTGAGGCTGCTATATGCTTGGTGGGATGCTGTGGCCAGACCCAGCATATTATGCGCTTCTTCACCGCCACAATGTGACGCCTTGAAAATTGTGTCGGGTTGAAACAAAGAGGGCCATACAAAGCCCCATAGTGCCTCATGCCATGTGGATGCACATAGACAGCACAACATGTGCCCCCTTTGTGCATACACACCAGACTGCAGAAGTCCATTCCATGCAGATACTGCCTTTGACATAGCCATTGTGGTGCCTATTTCATAGGCACCACCCTGGGAACGCCAGAGAACCATTCATCAGACCAGGAGAAAACTCCTGATCAGGCAAGCATTTCCTACACAGGTTTGGCAGTGCAGGAGCATGGCAGTCTTGGTCCAGCACTGCAAAACTTATAATAAGGCCCTTAGATTTTTTTAATAGATTTTTTTGATCTGTCTGTTTATATATTTTTAATATAAAAAATGTAACTTGTTGAAATATTTGTTTCAATTTTTATACTTTTTAATAGCAGAATGTTGGCTTTATATATATATATTCACTGAAAAAACCATAGGTTTCACACCAGTTATGCGCGCCCTGAGACCTCTTTGGTGATAAGTGCACTATACAAGAGAATTTGACATTTGACATTTGACCAGTTATAGTTAGGAATTAGCATTTAAAAAACCTATTAAATTCACTGAAAAAACCATAGGTTTAACACCAGTTATAGTTAGCTGGAAATTTTACTGACATACAACCATTGAAATTCTCACTTTATAGTTAGTTGGACTCACTATAACTTGCGCGCCTGCAATGCACAGCTGATGACGTCACATATTGCATCACTCATGACATGGTCAGTGACATCACTCATGACATCACTGATGACACCATCTAGTGAATGTGTGTCTTTCTGAAAAATAAATATGTTTTATATATGTATTTGTAAAGGTCGATGGAAGAATACATGTTTAAATAGGTGTGTAAATGGATGTTTTTTTAATAAAATATTGATTGGTTAACTGGCTTATTAAGTGTATCTTAGTAAATACATATATTAGCGAGTAATTTTTAAATATTTAAATATATGTATCAGTGTTTCACTTTGTGTATAAGTGGCTGCATGGGTTGGTGACTGACTCACTGTTTGTATGTGTTTTGAAGACAGCATATGTGCAGGACTGTATGGGTGGCTGAGTGTGTATATGTGTGTGTTAGTGAGTGAATGCCTGCCTCACTAGTTTCTTTATGAGTAACTACATATGTTTTAATCTAGTATATGTGAGTATTGATGTATATAAGTGAGTATATGTGAGAGTGAGAGATTGTAAGAGTTCCTGTTTAAATAAGTATGTGTTTCTATAAGTGATTGTTTAAAAGAGTAAGTGTGTGTAAGTTTCCTTAGAAGTAAGGTGGTAGTGTGTATAGTTGTATATGCTAATAAATGGATGTTCAATAGTTTATTTGAATGTGTGAGTATGTGTGTGAGTAACTTTTGGAAGACTGTCGGTGTGTAACAGGATGTATATTTGTATCACTACATATGATGAGTGAGTATATGTATGAGTGACTATAGAGAACTGTTGCTGAATGAGTGGATGTGTATATAGATGGTGGTATTACTGAATTGGTTGTTGTAACTGGTATGGGTATCTCCATTTTTTTGAAAATGTTAGTTTCTAATTTTTGAATATGTGTTTCAAGGGTTACATTACACTGAAAGGAGGTCTGTAACTCTGTCACAAGGATGGTGTCATCAGTGATGTCATGAGTGATGTCACTGACCATGTCATGAGTGATGTAATATGTGACGTCATCAGCAGTGCATTGCAGGCGTGCAAGTTATAGTGAGTCCAACTAACTATACCGTGGGAATTTCAATGTTTTTATGTCAGTAAAATTTCCAGCTAACTATAACTGGTGTGAAACCTATGGTTTTTTCAGTGAATGTAATAGGTTTTTTAAATGCTAATTCCTACTATAACTGGTGTGAAACCTATGGTTTTTTCAGTGAATTTCAAAGGTTTTTTAAATGCTAATTCCTAACTATAACTGGTGTGAAACCTTTGGTTTTTTCAGTGAATTTCATAGGTTTTTTAATAGCAAATTTCTATATCTATGAAATGTAATATTTTTTATAATGAATCCTATAATGTATATTTATGTAATACTATTTTTGTTTATGTATCTTGTTCATGGGTTTTTTGTTGTTGTTTTTTTTTGCCCTGGAGCGCTCCCGGTGCGTGTCCCGGTGAGCGCACTGGATAGCGCAGTCTTGCGGCGCGCCCCAGGGCGCGTACCGGTGAGCGTCCCGTTAGCGCTTTTTCTGCGAACGAAAACATCATCGTGGCGTATCGCGGAGCCGCGTCCGCGTGATACGCACAGCCTAAACGCACCCGGAAGCACTCGAGCAAGTATGATTGCGCAACGTTAGCATCCGACACGCTTACGCGACGCGCCCCTGGGCGCGCCCGGGGGCGCGTAGCGTAAGCGCGTCGGGTCATGTGACCTAAAAATAACACTTTTTATTGGTGCAGGACAGTTTTGGTTTCCAAATGATGAAAGCCCTGGTCATGTGACCTGAAATTAACACTTTTCATTGGTTCAGGACAGTTTTTTTTCCTAATGATGAAAGCCCCCACCTTTTTTCCTCATTCTCACTTTGTACTTTGAGTGAAGAAGACCTGTTGAAAGACCTCTCTGTACTTTTTTGGACTGAAAAATGGCTTCAGTAGTAGCAGCAGCAGGAGCATCTCAGCCACCACCACCACCACCACCACCAAGAGGACCACCACAACACCACACTGGTGGAGATGAAGTAGAGGAAGAGGAGGAGGAGGAAGAGGAGGGGAGGAGGACATTCCTGTCAGAAGACAATACCCCATATAGGCCAAAGCCACACATTGTATGGGAGTTTTTTTCCATTCCAAGTGGCCTAAAAAAGGTGAATGCGCCAAAGGTGACTTGCCTAATCTGTAATATGGAACTTTCAAGGGGGAACCCTAACAAAAAATACTCATTTGGCAATAACACCATGATTCGCCACATGCAGCGCAAGCATCCCAACAACTATGCTGCGGCAGAGGTGAGAGAACTGGCCAGTAACCCTCCCCAATCTTCACCCAGCACCTCAAAAAGAAAGCAACCCACTCCATCGGGACCAGAGACAAAAGAGATGGTCCCAAACATTCAACCCCAGTTTGGGAAATGCAAGATCACTTGTATTTTTTGTGGGAAAACCATCACCTATGGTGAGCAAAGCATAAAGCTCATTAACCGTGCTGGTGACAACCACAAATGCCCCAAAAATCCATAATTTTTTCCTGTTTTCTTTTTGCTCCAGTTGAGCCGTTTTCAATTCCTTGTTTTTTGTTTCTCCCCAGAAAAATAACAAAAAAAATATAAAATAGTTCATAAAAGCCAAAAAAAGTACTAAATGTTCAAAAAAAATAAAAAAAATATAAAACAACAAAAAGAAGAAAAAAAACAGTTCTTTTTAGAACTACCTCCAGTTTATAAAAAAAGGCTAAATTTTTAAAAACTCTGTCATTCTTTTTCCCCCATGGTACGCTCCCCGGTTCGCTCCCCGGTGCGCGTACTGGGCGCTCCGCCGCGCAAATCGAAAACCCCACATCAAACCTAGGGGGTCAGGGGGGGTCTATCCTGCCCCCTTTTGGTCATTCCCCTCTTTGTTTTTGCCACCTCTTGTGTCTCGATCCTACCGAGACACAAGATGGCGGCCGCTCCGGACTGTTTGGAATGTTAACAGACACCCGAGAGCCAATCAGCTTTCCGCGCGCGAACTCGCGTAGCGCACTGGTTCTCGCCCCGGTGCGCATACCGTGGCGCGCTTATAGATATATGTATTTTTTTGAACCTAAATTACTCAAAATCCACTGGAGCACATATCTTGAGGCATAGCAAAGGCACATCGGGCTACCAGTCCCTACAATTTTGCCAAGTTTCGTGGAAATCCATTTAGCCGTTCGGGCTAAAAGTGAGGTCGACCGCCATATGGAAATTAACATGGGGAAAACCCGTTTCGGGACCCCCCTTTTTTCTCGGCCCCCGCTTGATGAATCCCCCCCAAACTTTCAGGCAAGAACCGGAGCTCCACGAGGCAAATTTGAGGAAATTTCCAGGCAGATTCCTCAACCGGCGCCAAAGTTATTCCCAATAGAATGTTGCGATTTCCCTATTGAAAATAAGGAGACGGACCACAGGATCTGACCAAACGATTTCTTGAATGGTACAGGTAAACAGCAATGACGCGTTTTGGGCTCGAGAGCCCTTGATCACATGCAGAGCGCTTACACCTTTTAAAATTTTTATAATAACATTAAATGTGCACGCCCCCAAACATTCTCTTGCCCGGTCATGTGGCCATAGACATTGTAGAAATACTGTCCGTACTTCTTCATGAAAGGTAAATTCAAGCTTTTTTGTAATGTGCAAATATACAGTACACAAATGTATAAAAACCCTTTAAAAAGCACAAATTAAGCAACATATTAGTAAATGCTTTTTTTAGAGTCATACACACGTAAACACAATAAATCAGCATAAATGCATGAAGACTGTCGATCTTCCTTAAAATTATATGTCTGTATGAATACAAATTCAATTTAGAAAGGATAAATCCTACAAAATAAAGGGAGTAACAGATCTAATGAATATAAGTTGTTAAAATACCCATTTTGAAGCTTTGGACAGTACTAAATGGAGGATATTATCATGATAAAGTGCATCAATTTTTCATGTCTAACTAGGTAACACCTCTGCCTAATGTGCAAAAACTGTGCAAAACATTTGTACAATATATACTATAAAGTGCAAAGTGTATGGTAGAAAAATATATATATGTATAAATGTTCTTAACAATAAAAATCGGTCATTGCCTAAATCCATTGTTAAAAGCATATAAATAACATATTTAGAAACAGTAATTCATCATAGTTAAAAATGGTGCACAACCAATGTGTATATATATACAGTAGGTAAATATAGTTAGGACCAAAGTTTCCATAGGAAAAGCATTTTTTCTAATGCTAATAACATCGGTGCCGCTTGACAAATCTTCACAACAGTTTCGAAAAACGTCTACGTTTTGGTTCAGCTGCTGTGTTGAAAGTTTTGGGGTTATCTGTCAAGCGGGGACCAAGAAAAAAGGGCGGTCCCAAAACATGTTTTCCCCATGTTATGTCTATGGAGATTTTTCATTTTCTTACAACAACTACAGCTCAAACCGCTATATGGATTTGCACTAAATTTGACAGGAAACTAGACGTTGGTCCAGAAAGCTTGCAGTGATATGGTGTAAATCTGTTCAGAGGATGCAGAGAGATTTAAGTTTTAAAAAATATAATCTGGGGTCACGAGCCGTTGCTGTGGACTTACGGATCCTACTAAAATTTGATTGGCTGCTAACAATTCAACCAAGAGGTGTTGGCAGCCAACTTGGAAAGAAATGCCATGGCTATCTAGACTTCTTAGAGGGGTCCCAGTGTGAACCTGCAGGCCAAAAAAGCATTATTTTAAATTTTCGAAGGGCTCTGCGGATCCGCTGAAAATGTTTAAAAAATGCTTTGTTCATTTTTGGCCCCTGGGTAGAGCAGATCCAGGGGGCATTATGCAAATATAGGAGGGGGCACATAGCCCCATTATTGGGGCTTACTAATGCCCCGGAGACCACCACCTGTCTGGGGCTTCTTTCTAAAAAAATGCTCCCCACTTCCCTGGAGACCACCATCTCACCTGGGGCTGATAATTTTTACAAATTGGGTGCCCTCTTGGAACACCCAGTCCTGGAAACAGCTACCTCCCCGGGGATTTACTTGAAAAGAATGCAGGAGGGTCCCACCCACACAGCCCCAGGGACTGTCACCTCCCCAGGCTTTAATTGTAAAGAGAGTGGGGCAGACCCATACACCTCCACCTCCCAGGGGCAAATAGAAAGAAAGGACGGGGCACGCAGCTCCCCTCCTGGAGCTAACATGACCCTGAGGACTTCCACCCCCCGGGGCGGATCCTACTATATCCTGGGGTGCCAACCGCAGGGACATAGATGTTTTCTATGGCTTGGCGGGAGCTTTACCTCTCCTGCCAAGCCATAGCAAACTGTGCTCCGCTTTAAGCAGGCAAGAGCATTTTGCTGTTGCTTGCTCAAAACGGTGCACAATTGCTTTTACACACAGGAAGCTGCATTTTAACAGCTCCCTGCATGCAAAATCAATGACGGGGAGCCAGCAGGGCCCACGGGGCCTTGAGGCTCCCCCAGCAGTCCCCCACACTAAAAAATGAGTGCCCTACGTGGGACCAGTGCAACCTTAACAAAGCCTAGGCCCCAGGGGATGCGGTACCCATGGCTGAAATTGGCTGGAGGGGCTCTCAGCTACACTCCTTTTAAATTATAGAAAATCAAAAGGCCGGGTCACGGGGGTGGAGTCCCTGGGGCCAAAATTGGCTTGGGTTGGGGGCTGTGCTGCCCCCTCCCCTTTTCAAAATAGGCCTGGCCCTGTGGGAAAGGGTCTGCAGGGCCAAAATTGACCCCGGGGAAGTAATGCCAATCACATCCAATTGATGAACACAATTACCAAAAAATAAAAATATAAGCAAGTTACTGGAGGCCAGCCCCCTTTCCATACCAATCATGCAAATACACCTTCTAGTGTACTTCTGGTTGTGGATAAAGTCATTTTGGCTCCAGAGGGTCCTTGGGGACCAACAAGCCCTCCTTCTACCCCTAGCCTGACTGCTGGAAGGACTTTAGAGGACACACCACCTATATCCACCACTCTGCAAACTCGCTTCCTGATGCACTCTGGTTTGGGGGTGAAGTTCCCTTGGCTCTAGAGGGCCCTTGGGGGCCAATTATCCCTCATGTTACCTTCAGCATGTCCCACAGAGCATGATTGCTATAAGGACTTGTGAGGCCGTGCCCGCTTTGTCCACCACTCAGGTGCACTCCTGCTTGTACAGATGCTCCCTTGGCTGCTGAAGGTCCTTGGGGGCCATGAAGCCCTCCTGTTATCTCTAGCAAGTGCTTTACAGCAGGATTCTTGAGAGCTGGTTGGAGGTGCCACCCCTTTTCTTCACCTCCCGCAAAGGTGACTACTAGTTAAACAATCATCGAAATTCACTTATAAAACCAAAGGTTACAGGGATGTAGCTGGGAAATAGAATTTGAAAAAACCTTAAAAATGCACTTTAATAAGCCAAAGGTTACAGGGACGTTATGGTTAAGAGACAGAATTTTTTAAAAAAATGTAGAAATTCACTGAAAAATTCAGAGGTTACAGGGATGTCATAGTTATTAATAAGCCAAAGGTTACAGGGACGTTATGGTTAAGAGACAGAATTTTTAAAAAAATGTAGAAATTCACTGAAAAATTCAGAGGTTACAGGGATGTCATAGTTATGCTGAGATTTCACTCATACAAAACCAGTGAAATTCAGTAGTTATAGTTACCTGAGCTAACTATAACTTCCGCCCTGCAATGCACTGCTTATAACCTCACATATCACATCACTCATGACATGTTCAGTGACATCACTGATGATATCACTGATGACATCACACATGACATCACTGATGACACCAGCAAGCAAGTGTATGTATTTACAAGAGTTTATGGGTGTTAAACATATATACTAACCTACTACAAAAGTTTAATTAATATACTAGGTGCACGATTACTGAGTGACTCTACTTCCATCATATATTATATGAGTGGCTGTGTGACTGTATGTATTCTTGTGTTTATGGGTGTTTAAGTGGCAGCATGGGTGTATTAGTAGCCATGTGAATGAGTGCCATGCTGTGTGAGTGGTGGTATTGGTGAGTAACTGGGTGTGTCAGTGGCTGTATGAGTGAATAGGGTTCATGTGAGTGGCTCTCTGAGTAGGTAAGTGAGTGTGTAGTAACTATATGAGTGGGTGTCTGAATGGCTGTATGAGTGTGTGACTTGATGTGTAAGTGTCTGTATGGGTTAGTCAGTGGTTATTTGAGGTTGTGCTTGGTTACATGAGTTAGTGCGTGAGTGGCTGCATCAGAGAGTGTGTGTGAATGGCTGTATTAATGAGTGAGTGGAAGTGTGAGTTTTTGTATGGATGTGTGAATGGGTATATAAGTGGTTGTGTGAATCTGTGAGTGGGTGTGTGAGTAGCTGTATGGGTGAGTGCGTGGCTATATGAGTAAGCTGTACGGGTGAGTGACTAGCTGCATGAGTGGCTGAATGGGTGATTGAATGGTTGTGTGAGTAGCTGTACCTGTGTGTTTCTACCCTCATTCAAGTGAAGACTTTTGGGACATCGCCAGGTGCGATTTCTAAATGTACCCAAATAAATCACTATCATACTAACTCCAAAGTTCCCTGTGCAATACTGACAATACGGCTATTGCTCAATACTTGCATCAATGCTAATAGTTGGAAAAGCTAACTCTCGCGCCGCAAGAGAAAGCTTGGACAATCCTCACCATGGTATGAGGAGCAAAGTTAAAGAGTCAGTTTCAGACAGCATCAACCAAAAGATCTAAAGAAACAGCTCACACGAACATCACACCTTGCCTCGTCTTGCCTCATACAGAACCAACCTGACCTGACTAAAACATGGATTCTAACACTAATAGTTATACCCTAAATGTTAAAGTCCATCCCCATTCTAGAAACAAAATCCGGGAAATTCACTATCCTAATTGGTCCAGAAGCATAGGGTGTTAAATCACACCACTTCCGTCGCTCTCCATTCACAAAAGTTCTTTGTTTAGAATCATGCTGTCATCATCGTCCTTCAGCAAAGGAAATAAAAATCTTCTCCTACCGCAACGTGCGCACATTCAAAAGAGTTTTGTTACAATTTACTAGCGCAAGTTATCCACAAAACTAAACATTTCCTCGGCCATTAGGAAGTTCTGCTGATACTCCGAACACATAGCCATTCACAAGAAAGAACACAATAGTCACTATGAAGAATAAAACACATTTTCTGCATTCTACGTTTAAAAGCAAATTAACCATAATGGTAGTTTTGAGGTCTTTTTTGTAAAGCGTGCAGTGTTCTCTAGGAGAATTAAACAAATTCATTTATTTGTTCAAAATAAAAGTTCCATTTCGTTGTTCTTTTTCAATCTTTCATTAGTCTACTATAAATGCAATAATTTGTAACTATTATTCTATGTAATTAAAATTGTTTATTCACATTTGCTCATGAAAATAAAAATGTTCTCCTTCTTTGCTGTCTTCCGTGCAGAAATCATTTGTGGCCTACAGAAACCAATTGTCATTTTGCCACACCTTTCTTATTTATTTTCCAAAAGAAAGGTTATTAATACTTTCTTGGTTAATTTCAAAATCTTTTTTAAGGATTTTCACACAATGGGAGGTTTAATCCGAGCAGGTTCATTTGCAGGAAAACCCTTCTCCATCAGAACCTTTGTCCCCAGACAACGTGTAAGTCATCTTGAAATATGGCAGCTACTGCCAACCCTAAAAAGGTACTGTTAGAACTGGGGGTCTCTAGTTGGCAGAGGTAGGTACCACTGTCCAAATAGGGACCCTTGCTTCTAGTCAGGGTAAGGAGGAAACACTCACCCCCTTCGGTAGCTTGGCACAAGCAGTCAGGCTCAGGACCGAACTGGGAACTGAAAGCAGCCCTGGCAAATTTTCCAAGACCAGCCCCCATCCGGCACGTAACGAGCCAGCCCCCGTCCGGCGCGAAGCGAGCGAGCACAGCAAGCATGCCCGACGGCCAAAAGGGGGGTTTGGGGGGGTTCTCCCCCCAAGAATTTTTTGAAAAATGACAGAATAAGATGGTGAATTTTACAGCACATTTTCTTTACATATTCAAATTGTATCAACCTTCAAAGCACAGTTAACAGTAGATGATGACCTCAAAGAACATCAGGTTACCCATAGTCATTCTTTCAGAGAGCACCAAAAATAGACACAAGTAGTGGATCAGAGAGAACAAAGTAAAAGTGAGACCAGCGCCCACATGGTGTGTAGCAAGCAAGCGCCGTGAGCAACCACTAGGGGGAGTTTGGGGGGGTTGAACTTTTCCCCCCAAGAAAATTTGGGAGACTGAAAGACCAAAACAAAGCATTTTTCAACACATTTTTCATTACATATTAGATTGTATTACCTTTTGAAGCATAGTAAATGATTACCTTATAGAGCACCAGGATACCCAGTCATAAATCACAGACATTTCTACAGAGAACACTAAAGAATGAAATGTTGAGCATGAAACATGAATTTAAATATAACCAATTTATTCTTCATATAAAAAAGCATAAGGACATTTAAAAACACACTGAACTTCAAACAATTGTGCAAAGGTTCAGAGTAAAAAGTGTACAAGACAATGTGCAACCATTAAATGATTTTTATATCCAGAGTTTTGTAAACAGTGCTTAAATAAAAGATCTTATGTAAAGTGCAACAGTGCACAACATTATGACTGTAGGCGTATTGACATTGTAAACTGCTAACATGACCTGCCTGTAGTAGCAAATGCTTAATATGATAATATATACTATAAAACATAACAACATACTTCTTCTCAAATAAGTGTTCTATTCAATTTCACTTTGCATAAATTTGTGTCAAGAGGATGTTTCACAGATGAGATATCGGAGCAAGTCCCCAAGCAACCACCCATGGGTTTTGATGTAAAGTCCTACCTACTAACAAAGGTAGACCTGGATTTAAGACAAAAGCTGATGCCTTCTTGAGGTTTTCCAATAATGCATGTATGCTCTAAAGTACAGCATAAATACAGTTCAGTAAACATTTTAAAGTTTTCCTATGCATAGGATTTTGTAGTGGATGGATATTACTTGTTGTTTCAGTGCGAAACCTATGCTAGACAGTAGACATAATGCTCACAGCCTTTCACTATGGTACAAAGGTGTGTGCGTGGTGCAAAGCAGGCTCAAAGAGAGCCAACGCAAGGAGGTCAACTCTGGTTATTGCACTGCATTTTTTGATATTTATAAATGGCCCTCAAAATGTTGACAGTAACGTGCAAAAGCCTACAGATTCCATGCCCAATCCCTCAAAGTTACAGCAATTGCTGATCACTAATATTAATCCAACCCATGCCTTAGGCTGTGATTAAAGTAGGAGAATGAACAAAGCAGCCAGCCAGCCTGCTGCATTAGCGTAGTTCAGATCACCTACTTACATCGAGGCCTGCCGACCTGGCCGCCCGCACCATGCGCACAGCCCACCAAATCAAAAATTGTAATCATGATGATGATTGATTCATCATCATAATTACACATTTCTGATGTATTGCCTGCACCTGCAACGGTCCTGTCATCAGCATGTACACACAGAGCTGTGCATATACGGAGGGGGCCCGAGCCCCTCAGCCTGAGCTGTGCGCTCAGCTCAGCCTCTCACAGAGTGCTGGCCTGCAAGATAAGGAGTGCAGTGTGCTACTAAACAGATCATACTTAATGGTGGATCGCCACTAATAAGTGAGATGGCTCCTTATTTGGCAGACAACTAGTCTGGGAGTAGTGCCTTGGGTGGTCAAATTACAAGGGGGAATAGTTGACAGGCACTCCAGAAAAGTAGAGAGTTTCCCTTTGTTCTTGAAGCCAAGGAAAGTGTGATCATACTAATAATAGGCTGGTATAAATTGAGACCGAAGTAGCTGTGGGATTGTGCATTGTCAAATGTTTTTGACAAGGGTATTGGGGAAAGTGGTGGCGAAATTCAGAAAGGCTACAGTGAACAGAGCCTGTATTCCAAATATCTACCGATTTGAACATTCAGGAGGAGAATCAGCAGACAAGCAGAATGGTGGTGCAGGCATATGGTATGCTTGCGGTAGACCCAATGCAATGTGACTAACAATCTGAAAATGTTTGACCGAAGGGCTCTAGCCTACATTCTAGTGCAGGAAAGAGTAAGGGGCATACGTACATAAAGTTCATGAGGTCTTTCTTAGGGGATTGCTCACAATGGGACTACTTTGTATGCACTATTGTTGACAAGCTGTCATCCTACTCAATCCAACTAACAGACTCTCATGTCCACCATTCGCCTTAACAAATTATATTTCCCACTACTAATCCAGCATAATTCTTTTTGGGTTCAGGAGTAGCGTGCTACTCGCTGAAAAGCACTTCAATGCCTCGCCAGAGGCAGTAAGCGCTATATAAATACAATTACAATATCTCTAGATGTATATAAGCGTACTATCACAATGCAAACATGGCAGTCGAAGCTGCATCATTATTTTACCATAACATGGCCACCATAAAGTGGCATGGATGCAAGCCGACGTGGAAGGCGGGTTCAGCTGCGGGGCGGCGCCCCTGCCCACAGCCTGGTACTCGGCTCAACGTTATTGGTTTGTTCAACAACAAAGCGCGCACCACCGGCCTAAAAGATATTAATCTTTGATGCGACTGACTGGCCATGCATTAATAATGGAGGGAGCCGCTTTCTCTGTGAGCTGTGAGTGAGCGGTGCCCATCAGATGCCCACGCGCTCTCTCTGCTTGCGCGGAATCAGAACACTAAAGCCGTGCATTTATAATTCACATTATGAAAAGATTAAGAACCCGTTGAAAATTGGCGGCTCGGGGCTGGATGCCACATCCAGGCGCACGCTGGCCACTTGAGGGGGAAATGGTGTGGAATTTGGAAAGTGTAACCGGCGATTGCTTAAAAGTGTCCAGGCGTCGACCTGAAGCACGAGCCAGGGGCATCTTTTCCTGGCTAATGATCACGGCCACGTTCTGCAACACCCCCACCCAGGGCGTCCTTGCCTTGCTGCAGCCACCTTGCAAGCATGCCGTCTGTTCACCAGTCAAACTACAGGAAGTGACCTGGAAATAACCGTGTGAGTAGAGTGATCAACTGGCATGGGTACAAATTCCGGACTGTGAGTTTAAAAATTCAGGACAAAGGGTCAAAATTCAGGACAGAAATTCAGGACGGGAGTTTGAAATTCAGGACAAAAGGTAAGTTTTAAAGACACATCAATGGAGGTTGCGCAATAGTATATAAGTAAGTAAATAGACAACCACTTAAGTACAAGTGAAAATAAGTTTATATTAGGTTTTTGAGTATGCATGCAGCTTTGAGCAAATATGCAGGTATTTTTGTCCTAACAAAACAGCCCCCACCCTACCTTTCCAGCCTCCCAGGAAAACGCCTCATATCCAGTCGTACCAGTTCGGCCTTACAACCACCCTCCAATGGTGCCCCTCATCTTCACAAAGACCCTCTCCCATGTGTTTTTAATTTCTTTTATAGTGCTACTCATCCCAAGTAAGTAGGACAGGGTGTCAGAGAGCGTTACATCACACACATCTTTTATAGAGACAATGACCCATATACATGTGAAAGTCAATGTATAGGAAATGTTACTTAAGATAATGGGGGTTACAAGATGTAATCATTCTATCACCCATCATTCAATCTTTCACCATTTATTCTGTTCTTCTATCTGTGTACCATCCATAACAATATTCAACCATTTGCAAACCTATCCATCATCTATCCTTCCATTCATCCATCATTCCACTCATCTAACCGCTCCATCCACCCTTTCACTCATCCATCCCTCCATTCATCCTTTCACCCTACCCATTCATCCACTCCTCCATCTACTCTTCCACTCATCCATTCATTCACTCATCCATCCAGCCATTTAACCTTTCACCGATCCAGCCAGCCTTTCACTTACTCTTTGATCCACCCAGACACTCATCCTTCCACCCTTTCAGTCATCCATCCTCCCTTTCACTCTCCATCCCCTTTACACTTAGTCATCCATGCTTCCATCCACCCAGCTACTCATCCACTCATTAATCCATCCATTGACCCTGTCCCTCATCCATCCTTTCACTTATCCATCTATCCTTTCTCTCATCCATCCACCCTTTCACTCTGTCACTCAACCCTCCATCCTTTCTCTCGTCCATTTACCCTTTTACTCGTCCACTCATCTATTCACCCTTTTGTCCATTTAACCTCCCTTTCACTCACTCATCCAGCCTTACATCCACCCTTTCACTCATCCATCCATACATTCATCCTTTCACTTATAAATTCATCAATCCTCCCATAAGTTCACCCATCCATCCCCCCATTCCCTCACGTATAATCCACCTTTTCACTCATCCATCCACTCACCCATCCATATACCACTGACAGCATCAAAGCTCCGAAGGTCGGCTGGACCTTATTTTACAGCTAAAGATGGAACAACGACAATCAAAATGAACAGACAAACAAAAAAAAATGTTTAAAGTGGCTCGGGTCCAACTTGCATTCAGCCCCTGCAAAGTCGAGACATGGGGTTTACATCACCACCCCTGCCTCCCAGGCAGTAGGACACCCCCCATGACTCCTACAGGGCACCGAAGTCTCTTTCTGCATTTTTTCCCTATCTGCGCTTCAGAGGAGTTTGAACATCAACCTATTTTCCAGCAATTCTGTATTAATGTTTTAATCAAGAAATTATCACTGATTAAAAAGGACCTGCTTTGGGAGTTGAAAGGAAGACGTGTGCGCATTTCCACAAGGTCATGTCCTGTCTCGAATGCATTTCTCACAAAGACCTGATTTCTCAGCGGGCAGTGCTTCCGTTTTTGTTGATGCTTGCAGCCCAGGCAGCTTGAGTGGGATTTTGTCTGCGAGTGCGTTGGTGCGAAATGGAATCGAATGATCAGCTAATTGCATGCATTTGCATTCTAATTGAAAGAAGCAAGGTGAAGCAGCACGACGTGAGTGACCAGGTGTACCTCTACCACCTGATAAGTTATAAACGAGTCTCTGCCCGCGACTGAGGTTATAACTTATCAGGTACATTATATAGTCACGTCCACTCGACGGTCCAGACCAGTGCCAGGCCTAATCACGTTGCTTGCTTGCTTCTTTCGGGGGGGGGAGGGGGGGGCAGAAAAACGGACTTACCTCACTTAGGCCTGCTGTCTGACTGCTGTTGGTGGTGGGGTGGCACTCTGACTGTGGCAGACACACTACACAGGGGGGGTCAGTCGGCGGTGCTAGCCACTGCCTGGATATAAAATTATGGCCGCTTCAAGTGCGCACCTGACCTCTGCTCCTCTCGTCAGTCACACGCAGTTAGATGCCCAATGCGCATGCGGGGACAGGAGGAGAGAGGGCATAATTCAGCGTGCTGCGCACAGGCACCTCCTCCTCCTCAGTTTGTTTTATGTTAGGTTGCACATTTAGCCAGCACCACTTGCTGCAGTGCTGTTGTGTCAATCAAGCTTGCTGGCGGCGGCGATAGACTAATTCGGGGGCCGAGGCCCGGGCAGGCAACTGTAAATAATTTTGAAAAGAGTGAACTGTCAGACATGATGTGACGCACGCTGTTGTGGTTGGGGCCGGGGGCCGATTTTCAGTCCGACCGTCACAGGTTGTGACGGGCGGACTGAAAATCGTCCCCCAGCCGCAAAACCGGCCCCCTTTTCGAAAACCGGCCCCCACCCCATCCCGCCTACCGGGGGATTGCCCGGTGCCCAGACTCACCAGTCCGGGCCTGGTCAGGCTTATCAAAGGCAATGTGTAAAGTATTTGTACCAACACTCACAGTAACACAGTGAAAACACCACAAACTTACTCCACAACAGTTGAGAAAAATAAAGGTATTTAATCTAAACTACACAAGATCAAAACGACAAAATCCAACATACACAGTTCAAGAATATGGTTGCAAAAACAGTTCTTAAGGTTGCGATAAGATAATCCACAGTTGCGTGAAAAGTTCACAGTTACGTCACGTTTAGCCAACAGTACCTTTAAATGCGACAAAGTTCCAAAGCAGAAACTGGTGCAGTGGAAAACAAGAGATGTGTTGATCCTGAGACCATGGGGAGGCGTTGGCAACGGCCCCACTGCAGCAAAGGGTGTGTTGCGATGAATCCGGTCTGTATGGGGAGGAAGGCGATGAGTTGTATGGATTCCGGTGCGTAGGTTCCGTAGGAAGTTTGTTCTCGCAAGGCACGATGCGATGATCTGTAGGGGCTGCGACGATCTCCAGGGCGACGATGCGCGATCCAGTGGCAATCTTCCTCTCGCACCTCCTTAATGCCATGGCTCTGAGACGATGTTCGCAGCAACGTGATGCAGTCCGCAAGCAAGCGGTGCAGCGATCTCACCCAGCGATGACAGGCTCTGCGACAATGCTCGCAGCGATGGTAATCTTCACGGAAATGAAGGATGCGACATCTCCGGCAGCAGCAACTGGCGCTGCGATGGTCTTGGCCTTCGTAGCAGCGGGAATTTCCTCGGACTGTCAGGGATGCACTCCGCAGCGAGCGATGCGATAACTTTTCTGTGGCAAAGATTCTCAAATCTTGGTTTCCAGCTTCCCAGCACAGGTACAACTTCCAGAGGCACCACAACTGACCCAAGCACTCTAGGAAGGACGGAGCTCTCTCAGCAGAGCTCAGGGAAGCTGGGGGTGAAGTCCTTTTGTTCCTGGGACTTCAAAACAGGGAGCTAGCTCACAACAGGCCCTTGGAGATTCCTTCAAGTAAGGGGACAAAGCAACAAAAAAGTCCTTCCCCTCTCCTAGGCAGTAAAGCAACTGCAGGTTAGTCCAGCATCACACAGCAGGGCAGTCTTTCTTCTTCAGTCTTCCATCTTTCTCCTTGGCAGAGGTTCCTTCTTGTTTCCAGGATAATCTAATTTTCTGTAGTCAGGGGTCCTGTACTTACACCCCTAAAAGTATTTGATCCCTTTGTGCAGGAGGGCTCTGAGCCCGGTCTAAACCAGTTATGAGTGTTCCTTCAGCACTTTGGGGCTTATTTACAAGCCCCTTGAGCCACTTTTAAGCCATTTTTAACATGGGAAAAGTGATGTACAAGTGGCACAAGGGGCTTGTAAATAAGCCCCTTTGTTTTCCTGGCCTCTCCTTTCCTTTCAGAGAGAGGGGCGGGGTCATCAGCCGCCTAGCAGGAGGTGGAGCCAGCATTGTGGAAGGCAGGCACAGCCCAATTCAGGCCCAGGACCTACCCCCTCCCAACCACTCTAGATGCAGATGGAGCTATTCAGCCCAGGGATGGCCCACTCAGACTCTGGGAGCCACCCAGCCCCTGTCACTCAGAAACCAGTCAGTGAATTCTAAAATAGGCCAAGGCACATAGAAACGTCAGACCAGAGAACAGCAACTTTCTAAAAGTGCTGTTCTCCAAAACAGGACTTAAAAACAACCTTTTCCTAAAAGATGTGTTATTAAATTCTGAGTTCAGGGATACCAGACTTTTATGTCCTATCTTGCTCCTATGGGAAGATATGCTGGTAGCCACTGTAGCCAGCATTCCCCATGATAACCTATGGGGCAAGATAGCCGTATAATAGTGAAAAACGAAAATGGCTGTAATTCACTACCAGAGCATGTCACCTGTACAAGTACATGCTCTACCTTTCATTCATATACACTGCACCCTGCCCAAGGGGGTACATTGGGCCTTCCATAGGGGTGACCAATGTGTACAGAAACACATCCCCCATCTGTCCTACCCTTCAGGATACTGAATCTGTGAACCTACCTCTGACCGTGGAGACCTAGCTTTTTGGACGATGCCCGGTGGAGATGCTTGATAGCTATAAAGGAGATGGGCTGTGGACTACCCCTTCAGCCGTCACCTACCCAGCTGGACATTGGGCAGACCTTACTTCGTCTCTCCGTCATACTCTCCCTCCTACCCCTCCACTCCACTTTCTCCTTTACGCTCCATTTATCCCTCCTCTTTGCTCTCTAATTGTTTTCTCATTGAGACCTAGCCGCTTGACTGATGATCGGTGGAGCTACCTGATAGCTACAGAGGAGATGGGCTGTGGACTTCCCCCTCAGCCGTCACCTACCGAGCCGGACTTTGGGCAGATTCTCCTTCGTCTCTCCATCCATCCCATCTCCATCCTTTCTCCCTCCTTTCTCCATCCTATTCCTTTACCCCACCCCCTTACCCTTCTAAGCTCCATTTATTCCATCTTCCGACGCTCTTGAAATGTTTTCTCGTTAATGATGTAACTTGTAACTGATGTAATTTTGATGATCCTTATGTAAAGCGCTCTGATACCTCAGGGTCTAGCCAGCGCTATATAAAACTAAAAAAAAAGGGTTAGGCCTGGTCAGTTGGGACACTGACCAGGAGATCATGGCAGTTTACAGACTGCACACAGGCACTGCGGTGGCAGGCCTTAGACACCATTTTAGGGCTACGCATGTGGGTGGCACAATAAGTGATGCAGGCCCACTAGTAGCATTTGTTATCACCAGCCCTGGCACACTCAGTGCACTTTACTAGGGACTTCTTGATGACACAAATATGTCAATCATGAATAACCAATCATAATAACAATTTACTTAGGGAGCACTTGCACTTTGACACTGAACAGCAGTGGCAAAGTGCCCAAAGCATCTAAACCAGCAAAAACGAAATCCAGCACAGCATCAAAAATACAGGAGGTAGATAGGGGTAAACCATGCCAAAGATGCAAGGTCTAACAGGTCCCCAGGCACCTTTTGTGCCACGTCACTTCACTGCACCTTCACCACCAGTCACAAAAGTCCTAAAGGTGGCACAACCAGCCATTACGAGCCCAGCTGGGTAAAAATGTGGTCCCACTCTCCTCTCCACCAGCACATCCCTGCCGCTGATACAGGCACCTGTAGGGGGTGGGCACTTTCCTCCACTAGCATTGCACCTAGTGGGAAGTCTTCTCAAGCTGCATCCCTGCAACCCAAGCAGTTCCTTGCCCAATATGAGTTGCCCCCCACTGCTCCATTCTTTCCAGACTTGCATCCCCTACAGTCCTGGCATTCCGTCAGGAGCTTTCAGGCCTCGGTGGCTTCATGGCGAGCTCAAACCGCCACAGGGCTCAAACTGGGCCCCTCTTGAGTACAAAGGGAATTTTCCACTGCCCTCTAACATGAGAATGGCAGGCTAGAGTACTTCTTACTTTTCCCCTGTCCTGGCCATGGCCCAACAATTTTCATTACAAAACTTGGGGCCCGATGTAGGTACCAAATACCGGTCGGAAACGGCCGATTTCGGCCGTTTCCGACCGGTATTTAGCCTACTGAGATGCAGGGGACCTTTTTTTGTCCGATTCGGTATTTTACTGATTCGGTAAAATTACCGAATCGCAAAAATACCGAATCGGTAATTTTACCGATTTTTTAAATTTGGGATGTAGGTGGGACTACTTTCAGTCCCACAGGCCCTTCAGATTCGGTATTTTAACACCCAATCCAATTGGGTGTTAAAATACCGAATCCAGGTGTGCATGCACATGTGTGCATGCACACCTATGCCATGTGACAGACAGACATGCCCTTAGGGCATGTCTGTGTGCCACATGGCTCACATGCCTGTGTTGGGGGTGCTAGAGGGTGTCAAAGTGACACCCCCTGCACCCTTGCACAAATCGGTAATTACTGAATCGGTAATTACCAATTCGGTAATGCCCATTGATTCCTATGGGCTTCAAGGCCCATAGGAAGCAATGGGGGATACCGAATCGGTATTTACAGAATCGGTAAATACCGAATCTTACAGATTCGGTATTTACCGAATCTGAAATACATACATCTCCCCCCCTCTAATTTACCACTTCATAAATACCGATTCGGTATTTATGAAGTGGTAAATGTAGATTTACCTACATCGGGCCCAAAAGGCTTAAATCCAGGCTTCCCTGTAATACATCACATAGACCCTGATGATCCTTGTCTGCTCGAACCTTGACGTTCTCAGCATTCAACCTGATCCATTTGTACTTAGGCTGCCCTAGGGCTCTGAACTGGCTGCAAGATGACATTTTAGTGTTATATAAAAAAAAAAATTAATAAATGAATAAATACATACATCATTATTATTCCCGGCTGAAAATAAAATAAGTCAGCAGCCTATGATATCAGAGGGCCAGTTTTGTAGGGGCTCCTCCCAACACTGCCAGGGCATTGCTTAGTGTATAAGATTGCTAATGAGAAAATCTGCATGTTGCTCAATATACAGGGCAGTGACAGCAATGTCAGGCTGATGCTTACATGCACCAGGATGCTACCAGTGACATCAAGGAGTTGATGAATATGCTAGAGTGCTGCCAGTAATGTAATGGTGCCATTTACTATACCAGGGAGCTGCCAGAAACATCACAGTACAGTTTAATCCATCATGGTATTGTCAATAATTTCAGGGAGTCCATATTGTGCGAGGGTTAATGTGCAATGTTATGGTCAGTATGATCTGGTGTTGTTCTGTTTGCCAGTGCTCTGCAAATACTATCAAAACTTGACAACCCACAAAGACCAATTTAAATATTCTACCTAAGCTAATGGTGAGAAATTGCGCGCCAACACAAACAATACCTCACGACTAGAACCCGCTTTATGAGTGGCCTGGAAAATGGCCAGGATTATTCCCATCCTTGGAGTAAATGATTTCAAGGCGGACTTTGTGGACCTCCTTAGAAATGAGGAATTATTAGGGGGATTCTGGAACTATACAGCTGCCAAGGTTTCAGATTGCTATGTATGACATTTTCGTAATGTTAGTGCAATTATGAGTGACTCCACAGCGACTATGAGTGACACTTTTTTGCGAGCAAAATCGAGCAATGGAGACAGTGAGGCATATAAATATCAGAAATGATACCCATTTGAGCAAGAGAACCTCTAAGAAGTTTTTAAAACTGTTACAAAGTACCAGAAGTTCAAGGGCACTAAGGTGTGAATGTGCGGAGTGCTCTGCTCCTAGGCACCTCAAGCCACTGACCTCCAGGACCTCCAACCCTCTCTGAGTTCTAGAGTGCTCCATACACCCTATCATGCCTCTTACACTCCTAAGGGGCCACAAGGATGCAGGCTTAGAGAGCACATGCAGCCTCGTGCTACAGATGTAAATGTGTGGGGCACTCTACTTCTAAGCACCTAACTCCACTGGCCCCTGGCACCTCCAGCACTCCCTGAGTTTTGATGAGCTCCCTCTGCCCTATAATGCCTCTCACACTCCCAAGGGGACACGTAGGCTGCAGACACACTCATAGAACTCAGGTAGGGTCCTGCTACATGTGTGAATCAAGTGCTGTGTGACTTCAATATTGTCACGTGGCTGAGAGCTTGGTCCACTCTGGGACTCCTGGAAAGTACACTGTGTAACTAATAGTGAAGCGAGAGAGACTAGTATTCGAAAATACAAAGTGAGGGACACTGGTTGAGAATGGTGTAAATACAGAGTTCAATTCAACTAATTTCTGTGCTTCTGTTCTTAGTGATGGCTTGAGCGTAGGGTCACGTGAGAACGCAGTTCTCTGAAGATCCCAGGCAGAGCGTGGCAGTAGAAGAGCCCGACTGGGGGCCTTATCCTGTCTCCTGGGGGCGGGGCAGCACATTATGTGCTCATAGTGAACCATAGCTGCCTGCACACAGGGCTGGGTCAGACATGAGTGAGTCCTCTTGACTCTGAGGCTCTGTGGCCTCTTCTCAAGGCACAAGAGGAGGGAGGGGCAAGCCATGGTGATTACATTAGTGACAGAGAGATAAATGTAAGGGCAGGGAGACAGCATGACTGGCATCTGCGTCTCTCTGCAGGAGGGTGCCATGAGACCTACTGAAACATTGGAGAGATCATACAAGATAATGTGTGATTTTGCTGCTTTTGATTGTGCAAGGCTCATATATGTGTGCGAGTTTTAGCTGCAGTGCAAAAAAGATTGAATGAAAGGCCAGGTTCATTAACATTTTGCACTGGTGAATAGTTACCAAAAGTAATTTATACAGTGCAAAGTGTTGAACTGTCGGGAAGTGCTTGGGCAAGATGGCCGCCGACGGACCGTAGGAGGTAGCAGCTCCTGTCCACTCTCCCGAGGTGAATGTTGAAACTTCGGAGAATGAAGTGAATTTCGGAATTAAACTGCAACACCCAGCAGTTGCGGAGAACAGGGTAAAGAAGGGAGCGACCGGCAGTGCTAAGAAGAGAAAGAAAACGGAAATTCGACATATGATACTGCGGGAGCATGATTAAGACTCTAACGACCTGGGTTAATTTTGCAAAGTGGTCCGCATTACAAGTACTCGCTAACTTGGTGAAAGAACCCCGGAGCTTCTGGCAGTTATTAGGAGCATCGATAGAAGAAGCACTACAACGAGTCCAGGGTACATGGCAAGTAAGAAGGCAGTACATGGCCTCAAAAACAGCGAGAGCAGCCAAGGATATGGTCAGGTCAGAGGAAGAGGATCCACTGACTAGCGAGACCGAGAACCCGTCGGTGAAGCTGAGAGTGAAGACAAGACACAGAGCCCAGCTAAGAAGGGAGGCTGCTAAAGTACGTGAGGAACTGAGAATATCAGTAGCAGAGAGAAGAAAACAGGATAAAGACATAGAGAAAAAGAAAAAGAAAGAAACAATAAAAAAAGGCTCTACCAGGAACCTAGAAGCAGGCTCCGAAACATCAAAGGAAGCCTCCCTCCGACAGCAGACATTGTTTCAATCCTTTCCGGGGCTGAGAACCGAGGGCGCCCCTGACATACCTGATGTTAGCAGCTTGAGTGGTGCTGATGGACTGAACGAGATTACAGAGCAACTCCCTGGTGCGAGGCTTATAGAAGAGGCTGACCATTCAGAGGCCGGAATGAAGTCGGCGGAAGATGGTATTGAAGGAAGGAGCACGGAGCTCTCTGAAGGAGCAGCCGCCCGGAGTCAGGCGGAAGAACGGGACGATGCACCGGGGAGTATTCAGAGTGCACAGCGAGGGACAAATGAAAATAGTCTAAATAAAAATGCCGAGCAGAGTGAGTTGCCAACAATGCCCAAGGAAGGGCATATGGGAAGAACCTGCCCAGGTTTGGAAAATGAGATTACACAGCCGAACGTGATTATAGAGCACCAGACCTGTGTCAGCGGGAGAACGGGTGAAACCGACGCATATGGTAAAACAGATAATGGAGAGGCAGCAGAGCCCGTATTCCTCCCGGCAGCTGAATTAGGTAAGGAGCAAGAGGGGGGTTCCTATCTAACTGACAGCACTCCTGAACTTCTTGAAATCTCTGTACAGCTCAATAGTAATAAGGGAACAACATCCATGATTGACTCTGCTTCACCAAAAGAAAACCCCTCAGTCACTCTTGCGCACAAAAAAGATGGAATTAATAATAATAATGCCACTAGCAAAATTTCAGAGGACATACTGGATTGCTCCCAAGGAATTAACAGGGGGGTAGATAAGCAACATGTTGATAGAAATGCTGATTCCCTCCCTGCAGCTACTGGTTCACCCAGTGATGATTGTTTCTTTACTGGTAACGATGATGATAAGGAAGAAATTGAATCTGAGGAGCCGGAAGAGACGACTTCCAATCATAATTTATCCTCCGATAAGGAAGATACACCAACAACTGCGGAAAGTGATTCAGAGACCTCGCAGACAGATATATCAGAATTAGAGACTGAGTCAGACCCTGAACATAATACTATACTAAAACGAAATTTGGTGTCTAAGTCAAGCAGAAAAAAGGGAGCCAAGGGAAGGACCTGTAGAAGAACAAAGAAAAGAGGGAGTGTAATACAATCTGGCGAAAAAACTGGATTGGGACTATGCAGTCACTTCACAGATGTATCAAGAGGGCGCAGTCGGAGGCTCTGAGCAATTAAATAAATCGCAAAATCAGGTGCGGTTATGCCCACAGACACAGGAAAATAGCAACGCAGCAAATTTTGAACTCTTGTTCTCAACATTAAAACAGATCCAGGGAGAGGCCCGCCAGGAGAGTCAAAGAGCTAAGCAGGCGAACAAAAAAATACAAGGGTCTCTCCGCAAGGTTGACAAAATGTATACAGAAATGGCTGATCGATTGGCGGAAGTTGAGGAGAGGACAGGCAAAGTTGAGGATGAAATGGTAAAGTTACACGAGTTCAGGGATGAACAAGAAAAAACATCATCTGATGTCTTGTGGAAACTTGAAGACTTTGAAAACAGACAGAGACGCAATAACATAAGAATACTGGGCGTTGATGAAGAGAAGGAAGAGTCGGACACACAGGCTTTTGTTGTGGAATTGTTGAAGGGGGCTTTCCCAGAGCTTGATAAATGGGATTGGGACAAAGAGGTGCAGCGCGCACATAGGTTTCCCTTAACACAAAAGAAAACTACAAATCCGAAAGCAAGGGCTATTTTAGTATACATCGGGAATTATTTGTTGAGAGAGGAAATAATCAAAAAGGCAAAACCTATGACTACACGTTCATATAAGGATATAACATTTTTTACCCGCCCAGATTTTTGCCACACAACGGTGGAGAGAAGGTGGCGAATGAGGCAACTAATAACGCCCTTTCAGAATCTGGGATGTGAAGTATATCTAATGTTTCCCTGCCGTCTCAAAGTTGGCCACAATGGCCCATTCAGGGTTTTCTTCTCAGAAGTAGTAGCGCAGGAGTACCTGAACTACTTAAAAGAAGTGAAAGCACAAAGAGATGGGAAGACACAAAATGAGAGAGCGTTAGCCATAAGACAAACCGAGTACGTGACACAAAAAAAGAAAAAATGAAATGTAATAAGAAGAAAATAAAGTATCAAGGGTGGAGCAGTATGGGTAAATAGCACTAATGATACAGATTGTACAAAATGATACTGACACTTCGGGAGGGTGGGATCGGAGAGGTCCTCTGGGGAGGCTCGGCTGTCAGACAGAGGTCAATATTGACCTCTTTGCCAGTAGGGAGGGGTGTGGGAGGGATGGGGTCCAGGGGAGGGGGAGGGGGAGGGGGAGGGGGGGAGGGGGGGAGGGACAGGGCACGACAAGGCAGAAAAGGCAGAAAAAGATAGAGTTGTTGATGAAAGCAAGGACAGGAGTGGGAGGAAAAGGAGATAAAATACGATATAAGATAAGAGGTATGAGGTTGAAAAGAAGAAGGAGAAACATAACCGATAAGATGAGGGGGAAAAAAAGACATAGAGTGATAAAGCATGAGTATGAGTATGAATACAAGTATAGCTGGGTACACAATAGATATACAAAGAAACACTTATGGGAACGAAGTATGTGACATGGAATGTATGTGGGTTAAACGCGGCCCAAAAAAGACTTAAGGTATCACTGTTATTAAGGCAAATGAATGTAGATTTTATTTTTATTCAAGAAACGCATGTCATGAGTTCACAAGATTTCTTTTTGAAACAATTGGGTTTTCAAGTATTGGTAGCTTCACAGCAAAATGTTAAAAAAAAGAGGAGTTGCTATATTATCCAGAGATAAAAATATCTGTTTGAGAAAAAAGGCACACGACCAATGGGGAAGATGGGCAATGGTTGAATGTATGATTGATGGGGAGTGGACAACATTGATAAGTGTATATGGGTCAACCGAGGATGACCCGGAGATTTTTCAATTCCTAGATGTGGAATTAGCCACTTGGGCTCCGAGAATTATAATGGCAGGAGATTTTAATATTAATGGTGCTGATGGGCTAGGCTTAGGCTCATTTGGCAAAAATTGTGGCAGAAACAAACGAATGTGTCGTGCTTTACAAGAATTAGCGACTAATAATGTTTTATATGATGTTTGGGGGAAAAGAATGCCAGGGAATAAGGGCTATACATACTATTCTGCCCCACACAAAATATGCGTGAGATTGGATTATTTCTTTGTTTCCAATGAAATATTAATAGAATCTAGGATAGATAGACTCCCGCGAATTTTAAGCGATCACAACCCCCTAACTCTCACAGTGAGAAAATCAATAAATACCAAACAGCAAAGGCAATGGACTTTTGAAAGGGCATTATTATTGGAAGAAAAATACGTGGAGCACATGAAGTTATGGATTAAAGAATTTTTTGACAACAATAGAGATAGCACTTCTGTGGGGGTGGTTTGGGATGCATTCAAGTCTGGGGTGCAGGGAGAGACTCTGAGTTTTAGCTCGTATAAGAGAAAACAGGAACAAAGGAAAAATGTGGAAATAGCCGAGGCAGTACTTAAGGCTGAGGAGGACTTAGAGGAGTGTATTCTGAGTGGAACCCCTGTAGAAAATGCGTATTTGAAACTATTAAAAGTGAAGGGTGAAGCTGAAGGGGATATTGCTAGAAAGGCTGCAAAACTTTATACTAGTAAAAGAGAAAAATGTCACGAGTTTAGTGAAGCAGTGGGAAGAACTTTAGCAGTCCGAACAAGACAACAAGAAGCACTAGGCACTGTAAGGGAGATTAAGGATTCTTCTGGTAGGATACATACAGAGACTGAGAAAATAAGGGAAGTTTTCAGATCTTTTTATGAAGAGTTATATGAGGAGCCGATAAGGACTGATCCCGGGAAAATCAGGGACTATCTACAGGATATTCCGGTGGCTAGATTCACGGGAGAGGAGGCAGATAGTTTAGAGGAGATTTTCTTGGAGGAAGAAATAAAAAATGCTATATCAAATCTCCCATCTGGAAAAGCAGCAGGCCCGGACATGATTCCAATAGAGTTTTATAAAATATTCTGGGAGGTTCTAAAAATAGATATGCTCAGGACAATGCAGAAGGCACAAGATGGTGATTCAATACCTAAGACATGGGGAGGTGCTGAAATAGTTATAATATTAAAAAAAGGGAAACCAGCAGAAGAGCCTGGATCATATAGGCCTATCACGCTAATGAATACGGACACAAATTTTTTTTCTAAGGTATTGGCGACAAGATACGCTAAGATAATAGACAGGGTGGTGAGCAAAAATCAGCATGGCTTTATACCTGGGAGGGGCACCACCCACCATACGCGTAAAGTAATTACACTGTTTGACACCGCAGCAGTCTCAGGGGATCCGATGGCAATTATGTTATTAGATGCAGAAAAGGCATTTGATCGGGTCTCCTGGGACTATCTGTGGTATACACTGGAAAGAGCAGGAGTTAAAAAGGGGTTTATTAAAGCAGTTCAAGCGCTATATGTAAATCCCGTGGCCTCGGTGAGGGTGAATGCGGGGGTTACTACCCACTTTGGGATAAGGAGAGGTACAAGACAGGGTTGCCCCTGTTCCCCATTGTTATTTGCAATGTACATGGACCCATTAATCCGGAGAATAGAAATGAACCTTTTAATAAAACCATTACCTACACGGATTGGCTATTGTAAAATATTGGCATATGCCGATGATGTTGCAGTTATTACACCAGATCCAACGGAGGCTATTCCCCAAGTAGAAGCGGAAGCCCTGAAGTTTGGAATAATCTCGGGCTATAAACTTAACACTGCCAAGACTCAGATTATTAAAAATCGGCACACCCCCTGTGTAGATGACCGAGTAATTAAATCTGGAACATATTTGGGGGTGAGTATATCGGCTGAGTTAGATAAATTAGTGGAAACAAACATAACCCCTTTAATAAACAAAGTACGAAAGGATTTAGATAGAATAGATAATTTGCATTTAACAATTCTGGGGCGGACCAATGTGATAAAATTGCTGGTGTTGCCAAACTTTCTTTATTTTTTTTAGAGCAATCCCTTTATTATTTGAGAACAATTTATTTAAGAAGATAGAAAATATGATTAATAGGTTTATATGGGCAAAGGGAAAAGCCAGGAGAGCACTTAGGTTCATGACGTTGCCAAGGGAGAGGGGAGGGTGGGCATTGCCAGATCTAAGGTTTTATTATTGGGCAGCAGCTTTACAAAATATGGTGGGTCTGGTGGGCGGGGGAGAAGACGAAGGAGGGAATGAGTTAGGCTCATTGGCAATATATGGTTTGCTACTAGGGCCAGAAGCAGAAAATGTTTTCTTGAAGTATACTGAACCCAGCTATTATAAAAGGACACGGTTTAAGACCCTCATCGCTGCATATACTGTATGGAAAGCTTTTACAAAAAAAATTGGGTTGGGGCGGTATAATGCATATACGAGATTGAAAGGAAATCCGAATCTATCCGAGGAAATTACTTCTGGGACTATATTGGGAGAATGGGAAAGAAAAGGGCTTAGAAAGGTGGGAGACATCTTGGGGCAGCAGGGAGTCTACCAGTTTGCTGAATTACAAATTAAGTTTGCATTAGATAGAAGACAATTTTTTAAGTATTTACAAATTAGGAGTTTTCTATATAATAAGAAAGGTGGTCCATCAGGGTTTAACAAAAATGCAATTATGGAAGTGATACAAGCAGGGGAGGATTGCACCATTAAGAGATTTTATGCAGAATTGCTGACCTCAAAAGAGGATGATATAGAGAAATGGGCAACTAAGTGGAAACATAGCCTGGAAATTAGTGAGGAAAGTTTTGATATATCCTTAGAAATGGGATATACATTGTTATGCTCAGCGCCTCTACAGGCACAACATTACAAAACATTATATCACTTATATCATACCCCTGCTAAAATAGCTCAATGGGGTGGTACAACTGGAATTAATTGCTTTAGATGTGGGGACTCTGAAGCAGATTTAATACATATATTTGCAACATGCCCTCACCTGCAGCAATTGATAAAAGATATTGAGGGTTTTATAAATCAAGGATTAGCAATAGATGCGATTCTCACTCCGTCAATTATTCTTTTGGGGGTAAAAGAAGAAGGGGATGGACAGCAACAGTATTAAGACTCACTATTGCATTGTCATGGTTAGATCCTAAAACTCCGACATACCACCAATGGCTGGCTAAGTTACTCTCAATATATAACTTGGAGATAGAGATCTATGAAAGAAAGGGAAAAAAGGGTAGGAAAACTGGTAGGCAGATCTGGGGCCCTATTACTCGGTGGAAGGAAGAGAGATTGGAATGAAAGGTATGATTTAAATATTTGTTGGCTTAGAAGGATTCGGATAGAATGTATTAATATTGTTTGATTTGTATGGAAACTAAAAAACATTGTATTTCTTCTTTTTTCTTCTGTTAACATGCCTAGATATCTGTAATGCAAAAGCTATTGTCGTGCCCTGTATGTATGTAAAAACTTGGGAAAAATTTGACAATAAAAAAATTAAAAAAAAAAAAAAAGCAAAGTGTTGAACTGTCATATACTTTCCAGTGCAAAACTTATTTTGTGCTGGATAATTGCCTTACTGTAACAAACAGTAGCAATTTGTACTACTTCATGCTTCATTGCATCTAGGAGGTGTCCTAAGGTTGACACATGAGCATTCCCACACAACCACCGACGGAGTTTGACACAAAGCCTGATCTGCTAACAATGGTAGATGGGTTTGTGTCCAAAAACTTGGATTTCCTAACTGAATAGTAAAGAAAAGTTCTGTTTTTATCAAAAACACAGAGGAGAATATTATGCAGTCTTTTCTTTCCAAAAAACCCATAATGTCTTTCAGCAGAACAGAAGTAGTAAACATAGAGAAAGGCTACGCATAACACATTAGTAGAAGCCATTGAACCAGAACTGTCTCAAAATAAGTGTGAGGGCCCTCAAGAGGAGGCTCTGCAGCTTGCCCCACCATTTGCAAGATCAAACTAAGCATAGGTATTTCTTTCTTGATTGTAAGCTCAGAGTCCAGGAATAAAGTGTACATATATATATATATATATATATATATATATATATATATATATATATATATATATATATATATATATATATATATTCACAGAAAAAACCATAGGTTATAGTCGATATATAGTTAGGAATTTGCATTTACAAAACCTTGAAAATTCAATGAAAAAACCATTGGTTTTAGGCCATATATAGTTAGGGATTTGCATTTACAAAACCTTATTTTACTCGCATAAAACCATTGAAATTCCATATATAGTTAGATGCGCTAACTATATATCGCGCACCCGCAATCCACTGCTGATGATGTCACATATTACATCATTCATGACATGGTTAGTGACATCACTGATGACATCACTGATGACATCTCAAATGACATCACTGATGACATCACTGATTACAACATCCAGTGACTGTATGTTTCTGTAAAGTTAAAATATGTTTTACATATTAAAGAATGAGTGGATATATAAGTGTCTGGATGAAGGATTTACTAGGTGCATGACTGACTGATTGAGTGAGTGATTAAATGTGTCTCACTGAGTGCATGGGTTAGTGACTAAACTGTTTTAATTTGTGCATCATTATATCTGTTGTTCTACAAACTGCTGCATATGTTGATCAGTAGCTATATGAGTAACTGTATGGGTTATTGATTGGTTGTCCAAGTATTTGTATGGGAAACTGAGTGTGTGTGTATGGGTGGCTGGGAGGTGTGTGACTCTGTACATAGATGTGTGAGTAGTTGATTCACTATATGTATGGATTCAAAAGTGCATGTGGAAACAGCTGTATGGGCGGTTGACTGTGCATGAGTGTATTAGTGAGTGAATGGATATCTCAGTGCTACATGTCAAAGTAAGTACATATGTAAAACACAGTACATGTGAGAGTTGACATCTATAAATAACTGTGCATAAGAGCCAGTGAATGTGTGAGTGGCTGTATGGATCATTGTGAACATGTATCAGAGATTGTATAAGAGAGTAAAGTAAATATGTGTTAGTATATGTTTGAATAAGTAAGGTGTGTATAACTGTATAGTTGAGAAAATGGAGGTGTGATTGATTTTTGGCATAACTGACTAGGTGTGTGAGTAACTCCATGGATGAGTGACAGTCTGTGACTGTCTGTTTACACTGATTGTATCTAAGGTTATATTAGAGTCTGAAGAGGTTCATGGTATTATCACATGAATGATATCATCAGTGATGTGATCAGTCATGTCAAATGAGATGTTATCAGTGATGTCATCAGTGATGTCATTTGAGATGTCATCAGTGATGTCATCAGTGATGTCACTAACCATGTCATGAATGATGTAATATGTGACATCATCAGCAGTGGATTGCGGGTGCGCGATATATAGTTAGCGCATCTAACTATATATGGAATTTCAATGGTTTTATGCGAGTAAAATAAGGTTTTGTAAATGCAAATCCCTAACTATATATGGCCTAAAACCAATGGTTTTTTCATTGAATTTTCAAGGTTTTGTAAATGCAAATTCCTAACTATATATCGACTATAACCTATGTTTTTTTCTGTGAATTTCAATGGTTTTTTAATAGCAAATATCAAAAGCTGTCAAATGTCAAGTACGTGATAGGTAAAAACGTTTTTGTGTTTATGCACGCTGATGTGCTTTGAACGCTGCCCCCCCCCCCACTCCCCTCTTTTCTCTTAGTAGTACTCTCTCTTTGCAGATAGTGAACGGTAGTTAACGCAGGCCTTTACCCCTGTTGTAATCCGTCGTACCTGCTTGTCTTTCCATTTGATTGATTATTATCCAAGCATTTACTGTTTTAGAATTGGTTCTCTTTGGATCATTCTCTATTTACAAACAAGCACAAAATCGCAATACTCTGTTTAGACTTTGCAGATAGTGAAAAATTGTGTAAAAAAATAAAAGTAATCGAGCAAAATCAGTAGACCACTAATTCGATCTCTTTTTGACCTCGGTAAAATACAAACATTAGGAACAACCCTTCATGAGAAATACGAAAATAGTGAAATGAACTGAGCTCCACACCATGAGGGCTGCAAGACAGCTCGACTCCGCCACCCACCCCGCCCAAAATAACGACAAACCCTATGCAAATATTATAAATATACACAACACACCAGCAAAGAAACAGGGTAAAACATTTTATTAAATAACTATTTACATAACTATTTTATACTTTTTATTGCCCGATCCGGCTAGCTCAATCGATCGAGCATGAAACTCATGCACTGATAGCAAGCGTTGAGAGTTTGTAGAACGATGGCTTCAGATTTTCCACATACGGTGTAGTGGCGCGAACTGGCAGGGGGCGTTTGGATTCTACCCCTTCCCCAAATAAGATTTTCATACGTGAATGTTCGTTCATGCTTTTTGTCCCTGAGTTGCTTCCATGTCACTGCCTTACACAAATGGCATAAGTCCTGGTTGTTGAGTGCCATACTTCAGAGTTCTAAGCAGCTCTTGTAACACTGTTTAAACCTTATTTGCACCTGCTGCAGCTTCACTATTCAAAGTAAGTGGGGTCCATTTGTGGACCTGACTGCATTGGAAAACAATGTGATATGGTGCCTCCCTAAACCGCTTGACGGAGGCCCCCGAGGGGCGGTGAGATGGCGCGGACTGAGAGGGGGCGCTTGGCTCCTGCCCCCTCCCCAAGTCGTGTTGCTCTGGTGTGGCCTGAGATCGCCCCCGGCATAGGCGGCCGGCTCCCGGGGTCCAGCGGAATTTTCTCCCTTTTGATGACTCTTCCATTCTGGACCTTGTCCCACAATCCGTTTGACCTGAAGACACGTTGTCATGGGGCGCCCCTTTACCGTTTTAGTTGCCATTCCGCCCGCTTTTGGTACTCTGTGCATCTTCCTCCATTCAGCTGTTTACCGCCCGCTCTTGCAACTACAACGTCTCGCTCACCATGTAGTTGAGTTGCTCCCGCTCTTAAGATTTAACCGAACTTTTTGGACTGCTGAAAGCGGTTGTATTCCGACCGCTGGTTGGTGGAGACATTTTGACTATATTCTGGACCTGCATTGTCGCGTAATGCGTCATATGACGCGACGCGTTAGCGCACCCGGAAGTGCTCCGGTGCGCAAGGCGCAGCTTCCCGGAAACGATCCAGAGCGCGCCGCGCAGCGCGTAACGTAAGCATAACAGATCATGTGACTTGTTAATAAAACTTTTCATTGGTTCATTTTACTTTTCTTTTCCTAATTATGTAAGACTAGGTCAAGTGACCTAAAAATAACACTTTTCATTGGATTAAAACATTTTTTTTCCCAAACGATGAAAGCCCCACCTTGTTTCTGGATGTTTCAGACTGAAGCTGGCGTCACCATGAGAGCACCACCATCTCGTAGCTCCGTCGTGGCCATTCCGCAAGCAATCATGGCAGCCGCTCCCCACCGGAAGCCTGCAGGAGTCGACGACCCCCAAGTCTTTTGTACAATCTTCAAGGCTGAGGGGACGCTTTCGAGAATGGAACCCAAGCCCTGGCAGACAAGCGTCCGAGTTCCAAGGTGTCCCAGAGTCATCTTACTGGACCAGGCCCAAATCCGAAGAGCCGGCCGCCATTTTAAGAGTCCTGTGGAAGCCGCCTATCGCTGCACCGCAAGAGTGGGAGCAACTCAACTACATGGTGAGCGAGACGCTGTAGCCGTAAGAGCGGGCGCTAAACAGCTGAATGGCGGAAAAGGCACAGTGTAGCAAAAGCGGGCGGAATGGCGACTGAAACGATAAAGGAGCGCCCCACTACAGCAGACAAGCCTCCGCCATGTGCTTCAAAACTGCATATGTATCTCGTGATATCAAAGTTCGGCAACCAGTACACAACAAGCAGTTACGAGTCCCATTTACACCGGCACCATTTTGGGCGCGGCCGGGCAGGCCCAGGATCTAGTCAAACATAACATATGAGGCTGACGTCTCTGAAGCAGTTGACGAACAGCAGGACCTAGCAAATAAACATGAAGTCTCTAAAGCTGTTAACTCACTGCAGGACAAAACAAGTAAACCTGAAACCTCTGGAATAATTGTCGCTCAAAAGAACAACACACAAAACTCTGTAGAGCCTGAAGAAAAAAAAACAGAAGGGCACTGTAGTTTCAGACACACTTAACACTAATGACTAAACAAAGATATCGTCTGTTTATGAAGCAGTTATCATCTTCACAGAATTGACAAAGAAGTGTGCAGACACCAATGCTATTAAGAAACACAAGGAAATCCTAACGCATCAGCATTCTCGCAAGAGGTTGACACAGATAACATCTTAAGGAACAAAGAAAGACCTGTTCACTCTTGACACCCCAGGTGCTGCGTATGTTGCACTATAGTGCTGCATCGAGAAAACGGACAACCCTATTGATGTGGATTTTTCATTATTGAATATTGTAAAGAAATGGCGACTCCCCCCTTTAGCAGATTAGCTAAATGTTTGCGTAATTTAGGCATAAAAGTTATATTATTGTTGTTGTTGTTGTTATCGTTATAGTTCTGGTTAATTTAAAAAAATAGTTAAATATATTTACAGTGCAGACACCAATGCTATTAAGAAACACAAGGAAATCCTAACGCATCAGCATTCTCGGAAGAGGTTGACACAGATAACATCTTAAGGAACAAAGAAAGACCTGTTCACTCTTGACACCCCAGGTGCTGTGTATGTTGCACTATAGTGCTGCATCGAGAAAACGGACAACCCTATTGATGTGGATTTTTCATTATTGATTATTGTAAAGAAATGGCGACTCCCCCCTTTAGCAGATTAGCTAAATGTTTGCGTAATTTAGGCATAAAAGTTATATTATTGTTGTTGTTGTTGTTATCGTTATAGTTCTGGTTAATTTAAAAAAATAGTTAAATATATTTACAGTGCAGACACCAATGCTATTAAGAAACACAAGGAAATCCTAACGCATCAGCATTCTCGGAAGAGGTTGACACAGATAACATCTTAAGGAACAAAGAAAGACCTGTTCACTCTTGACACCCCAGGTGCTGTGTATGTTGCACTATAGTGCTGCATCGAGAAAACGGACAACCCTATTGATGTGGATTTTTCATTATTGATTATTGTAAAGAAATGGCGACTCCCCCCTTTAGCAGATTAGCTAAATGTTTGCGTAATTTAGGCATAAAAGTTATTTTATTGTTGTTGTTGTTGTTATCGTTATAGTTCTGGTTAATTTAAAAAAATAGTTAAATATATTTACAGTTTTTGTTGCGTTCGTTATATTTAAAAGTTAATAAAGTTTTAAAATCTAACTTTGTTGGAGTGCTATATATGTTTAAAAAATCGGGTGAATGGGGCCTTGAATCGGGTTATTGTCATGTGTGGGCTTTGCAAGTGTACTGCTACAAGATCGGACATTTCAAACTCAAATGCACGTTCTTTTTCTCACCTTTCCGAAGCATGGAGCGCAATAGCAGGCAGAGAAAGGGTGATGCACGTGTTGAACACTGCCTGGCCTGGCAAGTTGCTGACAGTGCCCCCCCGCCCGCTCCTGAAAGAGGGCACACACACACCGCCGCCCCGAGTACTTCACAAATCTTTAAAAGACCATGCGCTTGTTCATGAGGCTTAAATGGTTTATCACCCCTTCTAGAACCCCTGCATCGACCCTCTGACGTTTCCTGGAAGAATTAGCACGTGACACAATACCAAGCCCTGTCAGCTGAAACCCCCGAGAAATCATGGGGCATATTATCAAGGGGGTTTATTTCCGCTTTTTTGGCTTTAAAAGCCAAAAAAAAAAGAGATAAAATTATCTCCCTATTACCAAGCTGTCGCTAACACCAGTTAGTGACAGCTGAAAGGAGATAGCGACCATCTTGGGCCCCGCTTTGCATATCAGTGATATTTATCACTAATGACATGCAAAGTGGACGTGCCAAGATTTTAGCGACTGGAAACAGTCCCTAACCATCGCTATCTCCTATTACCAACTTTTGGAGATATTCGCGCTAAGCGCGAATATCTCCAAAACCTAACACCTGCCCTGAGCAGTTTTTAGCCATGTTATCCAATGGGAAGTGGATAACATGGCTAAGAGCATTTGCTGGATAATGCATGAATATCGCTGACTTTTCAACAATATTCATGCATTGCGGCCGTTTTTTAATAGCAAGGTTTATGTGCGATAAAATTCGCCGATGTGCGGCAATAATTTTTGTCTCTAAACAAGTTAGAGACAAAAATTATCGCTAGTTGTTGGTAATATGCCCCCGGGTTTTTGCTTGCAGAAATCGGGAGGCGAAAGACTAGCACTGAAATCAGTAGTCTCACGCCTGAATCGGGAGGGTTGGCATGTCTGGATACTCTACAGCTGGGGCCATAAACTACATCCGCAGGGCTAGGTGATAGCCTAGGTCCGGCCTGGACAATCGGACACAGAGGAAGAGGAGTGTAAGAGGGTGCGTTAGTGAATAGGGTGAAAGGGAGGTGTCGGGCGGCCACAGGGTGTGATTCTCAGAGAAGAGCAGCGCAGATGGGGGGAAGTATATGGCCCATGCATGAGAGAGAGAGCGGGGGTGACCAGTGCGTGGGGGAGATGCTTGCGAGGGTGGGGAGCCATGCTGAGGATCGGCGGCGTGCAGAGAGTGGGCCTGGTCAAGGCATCTAAAATGGCTGCCGTGCACGACAAAATTGTGGCATTGGACAAAAACGCAAGATGGCGCAGACAATGTTTATCAATAAGGATTCATTTATAACAAAATATTCACTCGCAGTGACAAAATGGTGGTCAACACTTCCTGATTTCCATCGAATCGAACGTTAACAGACGTCACGCAGCAAAAAAAAAAAAAAAAAAAAAAGCTCACGCACACAGCAGTTTTTAGCCATGTTATCCAATGGAAGGTGGATAACATGGCTAAGAGCATTTGCTGGATAATGCATGAATATCGCTGACTTTTCAGCGATATTCATGCATTGTGGCCGATGTGCGGCGATAATTTTTGTCTCTAAACAATTAAAACGAAGCACAAAATTGCGAATTCCCGTTTCGCTACCAGTTTGCGGCCCAGTTCGCGGCCCGTGAAGCGCTTCTACCGTGAAAAATCATTTTTTTTTTATTTTCCCCACGGGACCCTTTAATAACCCCAACAACATTCCTAGGGGGTCAAGAGGGGTATACCTTGCCCCCTTTCAATAAATTCCCCCTTCGTTTTTCACCTCTTCTTCTCTCTCGATCCTACCGAGAGATAAGATGGCGGCCGCTCCGGACTGTTTAGAATGTTGACAGACACCGGAGAGCCAATCAGCTTATCGCGAAAAGTAAGCGAACCGGACCGCAGCCCGGAGCGCTGTTACAGATATATATCTTGTTTTGAACGTTAATTTCTCAAAAACTACTGGAGCACATATCTTGAGACCTAGCAAAGGCACATCGGGCTAACAGTCCCTACAATTTTGCCAAGTTTCGTGCAAATCCATTCAGCCGTTCGAGCTAAAAGTGAGTCCAACCGCCCTATGGAAATTAACATGGGAAAAACGCGTTTTGGGACCCCCCTTTTTTCTCGGCCCCCCCTCGACAAAACCCCCCCAAATTTTCAAGGGCTGCTCAGAAACAAAATGTGCCATTTTCCAGAAAATTTCAGCGGATTCCGTCCACAAACGCCAAAGTTATTAGACATAGAATTTTCAAAAATCCCATAGGGAATAAATCCTAACTATATATACCTACTGGCGAGACGCCAGTAGGTAATATATATATATATATATATATATATCTATATATCTATATATATATATATATATATATATATATATATATATATATATATATATATATATATATATATATATATATATATATATATACGTGTGTGTGTGTGTGTATGTATATTTAGATTCACTGAAAAAACCATAGGTTTCAGGGACGTTATAGTTAGGTGGACATTTCACTCTTACAAAAAGATAGATATTCCCCTGTTATGCAATGTACTGCTGAAGACGTCACATATTACATAATTCATGACATGGTCAGTGACATCACTGATGACATCACTGATGACATCTCAAATGACATCACTGATGACATCATCTAGTGAATGTGTGTTTTTATAAAATGTAAATATGTTTTATAGATATGTAATCACAAAACACCTGAGCACACCAATATCATTATTTCTGTAATCCCCCCCCCCAAAAAAAGTATAGGTATTTCTCCAATCAGTCTAACAGTGTCTCAACACCCTGTATACTAAGGATCCGTAATGTCACAAAGAAAGAAGTAAAGTAGTCCGATCAAGTCTTCTGTATTGGTGACTGCTTTTAATTTTCACAATTCACAAAAAGCACCACAGCAGCCGACGCGTGATTCGCCCACAGGGCTTTTTCAAGGCTTTGATTGATGATTCCAAGACCCAAGATTGTAAAGTTTCCAATGAAAATACGTCTCTCTCGTGGTTAGTTGTTAGCCCGGATGTTTGTAAACGTAGTCGCAGTTCAATAGAAAAGATTTACGTTCCTAATGGCATTCATCAATGGGTAGGTGTGGCCCAAATAAGTCAAATTCACTGTCGTTCTTAATCCAGGCTTAGTGGCAAAGCCACATCATTTGTACCATATCGTTCCCCAATCGGATCTTGATAAATCCCAACGTCTTCAGTTGTGATGGGACAGCTACCCAATACGTGGATTTAGTGTACCTTTCCGTATATGTTTTATAGATATATATGCTAAGGTGTATTGAAGAATGAATGGGTGTGTAAGAGTCAGGTCAGCATCGATGATTAAGTAGGTGTGTGACTGACTGTATAACTGAGTGATTAATTAGGGCTTGCTTAATACATATGTTACCAACCGATACAGACATTCACACACTTTAGGTTGTCAGTTGGTGTGTAAGCGGAGGCTTGGTTTGGTTAGCAGTCAAATGAGGATCTATATTAGCTATGGATTGCTTGTCTGAGTATCTGTATGGGTGCCTGAGTGTCTGTGTGGATGGATGAGGGGTGTGACTCTGTGCATGGATATGTGAGTGGATAATTCAAGGGTATATGTGTTCAAGTCTTTATCTGTGAAGGGATCTATGGCTTGGTGAGTGCATGTATGAGTGTCTTGGTGAGTGAATTGATGCCTCAGCGGTACATGTGTGAGTAACTGCATATGTAAAAGGCAGTATATATGAGTGTTGGAGTGTATAAATGAGTATATGTGAGACAGTGATTGTGAGAGTGCCTATATGGATCAATGTGTGCTTGTTTTAGTAATTGTATTAGAGCATAAGTATGTGTTAGTATATATTTAAATACGTGAGGTGGTGAGTGTATAACTGTACAGGTGAGTAAATGAAAGTGTGATTGATTATTTCAATGACTGACTAGGTGTGTGAATAACTCTATCAATGAGAGGCGGTGTGTGAGTGTCTGTATAGATATGTGACTGGATATGATAATGCTGTATTGATGGCTGACTGTATGTATGAGTGACTGTATGAGTGAATGAGTGTATGTGTATGTAGACCTACAAATTAGTGAGTGGATATGTACTAATTGGTGTTGGTGGGTTAATGATTTCGAAAATTATAGTCTGTATTTTAGAGTGGGTGTATTAAGTGTTATATTAGGGTCTGATGAGGTGCATCAGATTTTCACGTGGATGATGTCATCAGTGATGCCATCAGTGATGTCACTGACCATGTCATGAATGATGTAATATATGACATCATCAGCAGTGCATTGCGGGCGCACAAGTTATAGTTAGCTCAACTAAATATAACAGGGGAATTTCTATCGTTTTGTATGAGTGAAATGTCCAACTAACTATAACATCCCTGAAACCTATGTTTTTTTCAGTTATTTCTAAGGTTTTTTAAATGAATAATTTCCAACTATAACATCCCTGAAACCTATGTTTTTTTCAGTGAATTTCAATGGTTTTTTAAATGCTAATTTCTAACTATAATGTGCCTGAAATCTATGGTTTTTTCAGTGAATTTCAAAGGTTTTTTAAATGCTAATTTCTAATTATAATGTTCATTAAACCTATTTTTTGTGTTTTTAAATTTATCATCCCATTCTCAACCTGGTGAAAACTGCATATCTCACCAGTTTCCATCTATACCTTCCGCCCAAAAAAATCACCACAAAAGATACCCACAACTAACGCTAATGATATGCAAAGTAAGCGTTCCAGTGGAAACTAAAAACTAAAACCACACTTCCCCATATTTTCAATGACCAGCCAAATCTGCAATGCGATCCAAAAACTGGCGATGGGCTGAGTAACCAGTAACAAATTAACATCAACCTTTAACTGGTGAAAGAACATCGACTATCTACTGCGTGAATTGGACCCAACTCAGAGCCACATCTAAAGACCAACATGTGATAGAGCTACTGATCATGCACCTCCGACATCCAACAAGGCCACAACACCCAGCGCCACCACCACCAGAACCTTCCCCCCAGACCACCCCCCCCCCCACACTATCACCGAGGCAGCCCAAAATAGGACAACGGACCTTCCCAAAATGCCATGGCCCCTCAACCGCACAATAGCTGAATGTTGGGAGATGTGGCAACCAACTATGTGTGAAGGAGGCAAGTCACCCAGCAATAATAATACACACAATGTCAAGTGTACCAGTGATGTGCTGCACAGACCTCACTATGCAAAGCACAAACCTCTCCATGTGGGGATATAGTATTGATACTTGTAGTTTAGTGCACAGTGGACGCAACCATGTTACCTCACGCAATGGGGAAGATCTCGGTCATGTAGCTGTGTTGTCCCCCCCTGGAAATGGAAGCAGAGTGGACTGGTCTAACGTACGCCACTCCAGCATAGGAGTATGAATAAATAGACCAGGCCCTGGGCGTGGTTCACGTGTGGGAAGACCAACGAGTCTGCCAGAGCAGTGGCCCTCACCCTGACACGTGGCTGCCTCCACACAAGCCCCCTGCAAACCCAGCGGCACAGCACCGCAGGCTTATGTCTGTACCGACTACTGCCTTCTATCTATAATGCGGACAGCAGGGCTCACAATTTAGATGCAGTGGTGATTGCAGATGGCGCAGTCTAGTTTGCAAGACACATTGCTCCCAGTGCGGCCCACCCGGACCACGCATCATCCCAGGATGCACACACACTGTGTGTTTCAGGTGCTACTAACTCACTGCACCAAAAGTCATTGCCACATGGCCTTATTAAGACAGAATTCATTAGACAAAAGACATTGCTCCTAGTGCGACTCGCCGGGACCACGTATCATCGCAGGGTGCGAACACGCTGAGTGCTCCAGGTGCCGCTAACTGCGCAGCTCAACTCTACGCCATGTGGCTGTGCGGCCATCCTGACCGCTGCCTCCGGCCTACACTGGGGTTAACACGGTTCACAATTCAAGATTAGTAGCGATGCAAATTGTGTAAGAGACTATAATAGGTTAAGAAGACCAAATGCTCTCAATCTGTGCAGCTCAAGTCAACGTCACATGCATGTGGGCCTTTGCTGACCGCTGGCTCCGGGATTCACTGTGAAAGACCGGCGACACATGGTGCCACTAACCGTCTTCAACACAAGCCGATCCCACATGTGGAACTGTGTCCTTAATGGCAGAGACCCCAACTCCATGAGACACCACAGCACCAGACTCCCTTCGATCAGTGAGGCATATTTCCATATAGAAGCCCGGCGACACGTGCTGCCACTAACTCTGTTCAACACAAGCCATTCCCACATGTGTAACTGTGTCCAGAGTCCTCAAAAGCAGTGACCCCAAGTCTGTGTCAGCGACCACAGCACCAGACTCCCTCTGATCAGTGAGGCATATTTCCATATGCAACAGCAGTGACACGTGGTAAACCTAACCCTCTTTACCACAAGCCGATCCCACATGTGGGACTGTGTCCTGAGCCCTGAATGGCAGTGACCCCAACTTCGTGGCAGCGACCATAGCACAAGACTCCCTTCAATCAGTGAGGGATATTTGCATATGCAATGGCGGCGACACGTGGTGCCACTAACCCTCTTTAACACAAGCCGATCCCACATGTGTAACTGTGCCCTGAATGGCAGTGACCCCAACTTTGTGGCAGGGACCATAGCACCAGACTCCCTTCGATTAGTGAGGGGGAATTTGCATATGGAAGGCCAGCGACACGTGGTGCCACTGAACCTGCACTACTCATGCCAATGGGGCCACCAACGTATGCAAGTGGCTGTGGGCCCTTCCTCACTGTTGACTCCGGCATATACTGTAGAAGATCGGCCACACATGGTGCCACTAACCGTCTTCAACATAAGCCAATCTCACATGTGTAGCTGTGTCCTGAGTCCTGAACGGCAGTGACCCCAAGTCCGTGGCACCCACCACAGCACCAGACTCCCTTCATTCAATGAGGCTTATTTTGATATGCAAGATTGGCGACAGGTGGTGCCACTAACTCTGTTCAAATCAAGCCAATCCCACATGTGTAACTGTGTCCTGAGTCATGAATGGCAGTGACTCCAAGTCCGTGACACCAACCACAGCACCACACTCCCTTCGATGAGTGAGGCATATTTCCATATGCAACAGCGGCGAAACGTGGTGCCACTAACTCTGTTCAACTCAAGCTGATCCCAAATGTGTAACTGTGACCTCAGTCCTTCATGGCAGTCACCCCAAGTCCGTGGCAGCGACCACAGCACCATACTCCCTTCGATTTGTAAGGCATATTTCGATATGCAAGCCGGTGACACGTAGTCCCACTAACCCTCTTTAACACAAGCCAATCCCACATGTGTAACTGTGTCCTGAGTCTTGAATGGCAGTGACCCCAAGTCCGTGGCAGAGACCATAGCACCAGACTCCCTCTGATCAGTGAGGCATATTTCCATATGCAACGGTGGCGACACGTACTCCCACCAACCCTCTTTAACACAAGCCAATCCCACATGTGTAACTGTTTCATGAGGTCTGAATGACAGAGACCCCAACTTCGTGACAGCGACTACAGCATCTGACTCCCTTCGATTAGTGGGGACTATTTACATATGGAAGGCCGGCGACACGTGGTACCATTGAACCTGCACTACGCAGGCCGGTGGGGCTACCAACGTATGCACATGGCTGTGGGCCCTTCCTCATCACTACCTCTGGCCTACACTACGGTCAGCAGTACTCACAATTCAGATACAGTCCTGATTCCACATGACGCAGTCCAGTAGGCAACAAACATTACTCCCAGTGAGGCCATCCACACCAAGCACCATCACAGGCTCAGACAGTCTCAATGCTTCTGGTACCACTAACCCTATTTAATACAAACCAATCCCAAATGTGTAACTGTGTCCTGAGTCCTGAATGGCAATGACCCCACCTTCGAGGCAATGACCACAACACTAGAATCTCTTCGATTAGTGAGGACTATTAGTGAGGACTATTTTCATATTGAAGTGGTGCTACTGAACCGGCACTACGCAAGCCGGTTGGGCCACCAACGTATGCACATGGCTGTGTGCCCTTCCTCATCGCTACCTCTGGCGTACACTATGTTCAGCAGAGCTCAAAATTCAGATAGAGTCCCGATTCCACACGACGCCGTCCAGTAGGCAAGACAAATTGCTTCCAGTGAGGCCGTCCACCCCAAGCACCATCACAGGCTCATACAGTCTCAATGCTTCTGGTGCCACTAACCCTATTTAACACAAACCAACCCCACATGTGTAATTGTGTCCTGAGTCCTGAATGGCAGTGACCCCAACTTTGTGGCAGCGACAACAGCACCAGACTCCGTTCAGTCTTATTTTTTGTTCTTTTCTTTAAATATATTTTTTATATTTGTAAATCTATACATGACTAAGATTATTCCTTGTCCAACCGTACAGGAACACTTCCGGGCCCAAGAAGATTGTTGGGCTTATGTTGGTAATGTGGGAAGAGGGAGTGTTACCTGCTAATGTGGGGCGAGGGAGCGGCAAAGGGGTATCTCTCACACAAAGAACTCGGATATGTTTTCAAAAATGCCTCGGACAGATGCCAGCTGACGGACTGAATCACAAATAGATTTTTCAATACTTATGTAGTGTGAGTTATGATCAGTTCGCACCCAGGCTCGCAGAGGGACAGCTGTGGCCCGTCCGCTCGACTCACAGACGCAGTACTAGGAGCCTTCTGCGTTATTGTGTCTATCCTTGCCCTGTTCCGTCGTACGCCACACCACACCACTCCGATTACGTTCCATCGTTGGCCCCACAAAGCTACCAGTCGCAGGCGTACTCGCTGTTGGTGTGCAGGTCAGTGGTCTCGTTCTCAACATCTCACGGCCACTCCCTGAGGGTAGGTTTGCACACACACAACACCCATCCAGCACATGCGTCACAGACCATGTGACCACGCAAATATAATAGATCGACAACGTCACATCTTTTATTGCTGGTGCTTACTAGCTGGCAAACGCTCCACGAGTTTTAACCATAAAGAGTCCATGAAAAGTTGCGCAGATGGTTAGTCGCACACTCAGCTGTATGGCCGTCAGCGGCCTACCTACCCTATGGTGCAGACTTGAGTTCCACAGGCTTAGCGGCACCACACTCTGAGGTGGTCTTTGCCATTGACGACTCAGGACTCAGCAACACCTCTGAGATCGGCGGGGATTTGACGGGCATGTGCAGTCCGCCCACTGCTGCACACTCCGCTGGCACCAGGTAATTATTTGCTCATGGATGCGCAGAGGCGACAGTCTCTCTCTCTCTCTCTCTCTCTCTCTCTCTCTCTCTCTCTCTCTCTCTCTCCACTCTCTCTCTCACTCTCTTCATTCCTTTTCTTCTATCTCTCTCTCCCTTCTCCCTTTCACACTCCCTTTCTTTCCTTTCCTCTCTTTTTCTCTCTGGCTTGTTTTTCCTTCTCTGTTTCTCACTCTCAGTCCTTTGATATGCGTATTACACACGTCCTTATTTTGTGCTTTATTTTCCAGGCTCTGTCGTCGACATCCATGATCCCCACAGGAGTCTTCCACCTTGTTTCTTTCTATTATTTTTGTTGAATTTTTTATATGTGTATATATTAATAAAAAAATACAATTTGAACATCGTTTATGGTTTATAGATGTTTATAAAAAAATAAAGTTTGATAAAAAAAATGTATTAACCTTTTTGGTTGTTTTCTTAAATGCTGTGTGCTTCTTTCTAGTTCTTATTACTGTTATTTGCTGGTATTCACCATGGTGTTACATTTTGGGGCACTTATCGCTGGAATACTGGTGATCTCTGCAGTTTGCACCAACTTCTGACTACTGTGTTAGATTTATCTCAACTTTAGTTGCATTAAAGTACTGATAATGAAATGCAAGTAGCCGTTCTCAGGCAAAAAGACACAAGGTGCACCTTTGCGATTTATTGTAAATACTAAAATCCTGTATTGAATTGCACTGAGATAGGGCGTGCACTTACAGTGTACACACAAAATCAATGAAGAAATCTCATTGTATTATATTGATTAGGACTAGTGCATCAGTTTCTGGATCTTTTTTTTGGAGTTTTTTTTTTTTGTTCCTCATCTCAACTATGGCTGGCCCATCAGTACCTTGGGCTCGAAAAAAGTGTGACCTGGAGAAAATTGACGTGCTGTCTCAGTACAGGACTGGTAGGGGTCAATCGTTATGGAGGAGTGCCAGGACCCTACAGCCAAGTCAGTTTCACCCTTAGTCACAGACCCTTAAGTACTCTTAAGACGGAACTTGCCATTAGCCAGATTACACCACTGCTTGTACCACAAATTGACCTTAATTGTGAAGGACAGACATGAACAAGCGAAAGGAGTACGACATGGCTTTGTAATCATTGGAACTGGGGAAAAAAAATAATTAAAAAAAAAAAAACAGTTTCTAATTATTGAGACTAGTCAAGTATCAAAAAGGAAACACATCAAAGAGCCACACCAGAACACCCACAGGTGCCATAGAGTCAATGAGCATGATACAGGTATACCCTTCGAAGGCCACAAGGCTCATTGTAAAAACCCCAGGACTGCCAATGCCCTCCAAACCAACATCTGAGCAGGTGTGTCCATGTGGTCATTGTGTTAGCATGATAGGCATGGGCCCTGCAACATCAAAGTGTGCTGTCTTCAGCAGACATTACCATGTCAACTCAGCATCGGCAGTGACCTTGGACATGTAGCTAACCACGCATCCTCCTGCATGCACACCAGACGTGTGCTGGTCCAGCATACACAGGTCAGCGCAGGGGTGTGCCTATCAGGCAATTGAAACAGGGTGTCTTGGACATGTCTATGTGCAGGAATTGCGGTAAGTGGGTCTCTGTGTTCTGGTGTGGCCTGCCACAAGGGCTGCAGCAGAAAATATTGTAAAGTGGCATGCACCACCACCAAACGGCACTCTCATGGTGTAGCTGGAATGCTGCAGGACATGCCTGAATAGGCATTACAATGCTGTGCTGTACGAGTGCACGGGATACAACAGCGCACCGTACAAAAATGTGGGGATCATGGGAGGGAGGAGCAGCTGTTTTGCAATGTAACACACAGTGAACTCGCCCATGTGCCATGTGCTGTGCATCTCATCCATGATGAGCACCGTCACAGACATCCCACAACACCCACAACCCGCCTTTGTACACAACCTATATGAATGCAGCATGGTTTTCACTTCTATGCTCGTTCAGTGGTGTGATGTTGGCGGGTTGTGTGACTTATAGTCCTTGTTGGTGTGTTTCATTTTGGCCATGTTTGTGAATACTTGTGCTGTACTTGATTGTGCATGTGTGCCATTGTGCCCATCTACCCCCGTCCCCCCACTCCCTGCTTCTTTCTCTTCCTGGTGCTGTTGTTTCTATAATTTTGTTCCTCCACACATAAACACATGTAAAGAACAAATTAGAATACTTCCTTGATTCTTTTATGTTTCAAAACTTCTCTCTATTAGTTTCTTTTTCATTTTCCATGTAAACATTTTTTTTCATATTCAGCGACACATAGAAGTCAGCAGTGCAACGTATTCTATCAACACACTTTCTAGAACATTCTACAACATGTGCAGGTTAAAAGTTCATCAATATTTTTAAACCTAACGATATTTTTTTGCAACATTTTCTTGAACATTTTACGGTACATGCTGGTTAAAAGTTCACGATTGTTTTAAGTTCAAACAGTGCCTTCCAAATGCAAGTAGCAGGTGTGGTTGAGTTGAGAAAATGTTATCCTATAATATGTACTCCAGGTTCAAACTGCTTTTTCCTAACTAATCACAAAGATGCTTTTCCACAAAATGAATGTGCACCCTACTTTAAAAAAACAATGCTTTTCATCTCCCATTCAGGTATCGTTTTGTATGGCAAAAAAAAGTAGTTCCCCATCTTTAAACATATCTCTTATTCTACGAAGGAACTGCATGAGCTACAGACATTTTTCCATACCTTCCAGCCATACCTTCAAAATGCTAGTGTGGATCGTAGGACGTAGCTATATTTTCTGGTACAAGAGGTATGCAGAACAGAGATGTATTGACTTAGACCTATGTTTACAAAATGTGGACATTAAATGGTTTGCACAGAGAGGATTGCAGTGGCACTAATTGTTGCTTTTGGTTAAAACCTGTTTGCATCTCCAACACCCTGACCTCGGGTCTGGTGGCTCAGTGGACTAATGCGTCCATTGCAGGGGCCTGTGTTCGACCTCATGGTCACAGGTTCAAATCCCGGGGGTTCACTCAGCCTTTCATCCAACTGAGGTCGATAAAATGAGTACCATTGAGTTGGGTAACAATAAACATCTGTTATTCAGCGCCAAGATACCCAAGGGTGAACGTGCGCTTTACAAATACACATGTTATGTTATGATTGTGCACTGTGCTGGAAACGATCTAGGCACATTGACTAGGGTAGGTTTGGAAATGCTTATGAAGGACACCTTTGGACAATTGATGTTACCTTTGCCTCAAACTGTCTTTGTATATTCCAATATATGCCAAAGACAGAAGTGGAAATGGTCAAAACAATTTTGTCCTCAAATTGAATAATCTAGGAAGAAAGTGAGCAAAGCTGTGTCTGCATACCCCAGAGACCACAAAATGGGGTCCATATACAACAACAACATATGTTTTGATGTGGCTGATATCTACAGAAGTGATGGAGTACACTTCACAGATCAGGGAAATCGGGTTTTGCTGAATAACATGAAGCTGTGCATCCACACTTATATGTAACTCCAACTAATGAACACAAGGGCTCTTTTTAGAGCCACCCTACAACTTACAACTTAGGCCCACTATTTTAGGGCCAGGTAACGGCAACTCCCGGACCCTCGCCAAAATGTATTCTCCACACAGCTGTGGCACAGTGGCCAGACTATCTGGCTTTGCAGCACAGAGCTCTACTCACCCATTGTGGTGAGTAGTTTGCGCTTAACAAATACTGTATTCATTTACCTCCACACTCCCTGTACAGCACCCCCTAAGCACCATATACAAGTTTGGCAGGTGTGGCACAGCATATGACAAACAGTTTGGGCTCATGCTTTCATCCCCGACTCCGGCAGCAGCTCAGCTTAGCACCATGAGACTCTAGACTTTCAGACCAGTACAGGTCAGAAGTTTGTCCTAGTAGGTATAAACACATGCTTACACTACATCCACAGGTGTAGTGCAGCGGCCACGGCACATGACTTCACAGCATAAGACACACAATTTGGGCTCACGCTTTAATCCATGAGTCCCGCACCAGCTCACCTTAGCAGCATCAGACTCTAGGCAATACCTCACTTAATTTCCACAGCCCACCACTTTCACACCAGTAGGGGTGAATACTTCGCTTCGCACCCCCTCTATAGCACACCCTAAACACCCCACAGAGGTTACAGTGCTCCTACCCTCCTCTTTCCTACTTTTTTTGCTCTTTTTTCCCCCTTACTCGATTCAACTGAATCACAAAATGACGGACACCACTTCCTAGTTACAACCGCTAGCAGCCAATAAGCAGCAAGCTTGTGCTCGTAACGGCTCAACCAATCAAGTGGCAGAATTTTCTAATATCGATATATGCAAATGTCGATATTTCTCCAAAACTACTGCATGATTTTACGCCAAATACAAAATAGCGTTTTTTAGTTGAAGACCCTTCTTCCTGCCAAATTTGGGGTAATTCCGTTCACCGGTTCGACCTGTAGCCTTGTCTAAAGTTTCCTATGGAAGTTAACAAGGAGAAAACATGTTTTGGGACCCCAATTTTATCTCGGCCCCCCTTGACGAATCACCCCAAACTTTCAACTTAGCTGATATGAACAACAAATTAGTTTGGAAAATTTCATGAAGATTCTTTAAACGACGCCAAAGTTATAAGCAAAACAAAAAATGTTCTTCCTATGGAAACTGGGTCCTAACAATAACTACCTACTAGCGACCGCCAGTAGGTAATATATATGCATGTGTACATATCTATATATATTCCGAACATCCAGTTCGACGCCAGGTAGGATGCCAAAAAATCACCAGAACACGGACCAATTAGGTGCATATCATTTAATTATCGCAGAGTATGCCGCATATCTATATATATCTACATAAATATTTATATGTAGTTAGAAAGTCACACTTTTGCACAGTTATACCCCATTTTATTTGCTGAATGATACTGGTGGTGTCTGACTGTACCCTGGGCTCTGCTTAGCAGGTCCATGGTCAGTGCTATGTTTAAAAAGGTGCAAGTAATAGTGTTCACTTCCAATTGGCAATGACATACCCTATAAGTCCCTATTAGATCATAAGGGCAGGGGGTGAACTCTACCTACAAGTCCTTAGTAGATAATGGGGCATGGACGTTTAGAGGCCCAGCAGATTTCCTGCACGTGCATGTGTGCGCTTTTATGTGCCTACTCACCTCTTAAAGGCAGTCCTGCCTTGCAGCCTGTCTTTAAAAGTAAATTCTCACAATTGCCATTGATAGACCCTATAAGTCCCTAGTAGATAATAGGTCATGGAAGGTTAGAGGCCCAGCAGATTTTCTGCACTCACATGTGTGCACTACTGAGTGCTGCTGTCATTTTAAATGCAGCCTGGCTTTGCAGACTGTCTTTAAAAGTGCATTCTGTACAAACACGACTTTGGTGGTATGGGCACTTTAAAAGTGATAATCTACCTTATTTTTTCATGTTAGGCAACCTCCAAGTCTCCCTTGGTGTCCCTGGGGTGGGGACCATGTAAGTATAAGTAGTAACTTTATAAAATATGTTTAATATGTCCTGGTGAGAAGAAAATGCCCATTTCATTTTTTCCCATTGTGGATACATAGCTCCATAGGCTAACACTGCTCTTTTTTATGTAGATATAACTATTGCTAGGAAAGGAGTAAAATATCATTCAAGGGCTTAAAAGATTGATATTGATAAATAGAAGAACTTGCCACTATTGAATATTTCATAACTAGTACAGAAGAGAAGTTATGGAACTTTCTCTGCTGGTGGCCAAAATCCAGCCTTCTAGGGGTCTCTGCTGATTGATCAGCCTCAAGAGGCTTAGCCAGGCAGCTTTGACCAGGTGATAAGTGGCCTGGCCTGAGCACATCTGATGGAAATATCTCTGCAGCAGGGGAGGATGGGACCTGTAGGGGGGCCTGGGTAAATCAAACTGAGCTCAAAGAGAGAGCAGATCAGTAAGGAATGCCAGGCGTACCTACCCTCACATCATGTGCCTCAGCCAGATGAAGACTTAGAACAGGAATTTGGGGAGTTCCGTGGGAGCAGAGCTAATGGAAATGAGCCACACTGTGGGATGGTTTAGCTAGCTCTTACTACTCTGAAGAGAAATCATCCATGTTGGACTTTAAAAGTGCTGTGTTTTATGGGGCAAGAAAACGTCACACTTTGGAGGAAGTTGTTGTGCTTTGAGGTAGCACCCGGCATCTCATTGGACAGAGGCCCCCCTGCTTGTCGCCCCAGAACACTGGATAAATATGTGAGAGCTGCATAGTCTCCCAGATCTGCTGCCATATACACTGCTTATGACCTCACATATTACATTATTCATGACATGGTCAGTGAAGTAGTGTGGCTCACTGGTTAGAGGCGGCAGACCCGAGAGCAGAGGACGGCCCGGGACCAGGGTTCGATTCTCGGCGCGGCAGGTTTCTGGACCAGGGTCAGCGGACTCGATAATTCTCTCGCCTCGGTGCCCACTCTGATCAGCGATCACACTCGGCAACTCTGGGCATTAGCTTGCCTCATCTTCACTAACGGCCCCACCAGACCGCCGGGGATGCCTGGTCCCACCCTGGAGATACCCATTAAGGGACCATCTCTCAGGGAAGCCAGGAAGGGTTTCGCAGCGGTCAAAGCGCCTTGGGACCCTACGGGTAAGTAGTGCGCTATATAAATGCCAATACATACATCACTGGTGTCATCACTGATGACATTTTAATGGATATCACTGATTACATCACTGATAGCATCATCCACATAATCTCTGACGCACCCACTCACACCCCAATATAACCTTTCATACATTTACTTCAACTTCCATACTACTATTCTCAAAACTATTTACACACCCCTACCACTACTTACTGATTCATAGGTCTACACAATCAGTCTCCCATACAGCCACTCATATACCAACTCACTCACTAATACAGCCACCGATTAATCCCCCTTATACCTATACAGCCACTCACACACTGTCAGTCACCAATAAAGCTACTAACACATCTACTCACTCACCCATAGAGCCAATCACACAGCTACTGACTCACCTATATAGTTATACACACATCTACTCACTTATTCATACCGATACTAACACATACTCACTCACCTATAAAGTCACTGACACAAGCACACACTCATGCATACATCCACTCTTAAAATCACTCAATCACTCACACATACAGGCACTCATATACTCCAACACTCACCTATACTGCCTTTCAAATATACAGTCACTTACCCATATACCACTGACACATCCATTCACTCACCCACACAGCCATACACACACCCAGTCACCAATATAGAGCTTAACAGATGAACTCACTAACCCATGCAGCCACTGGCGCCCCCACTCACTCATCCATGCGGGCAGTCACACACACCCTCACCCATCCACACAGATTCTCATACACCCATACTGATACTCAGGCAACCAACCCATACAGCTACTTAGACACCATCTGAGAGACTGATCCAGACATTCACACAACCTAGTCATTCCCCCAAACAGTCACTGAGACACCTGATCACTAATGTATACAGCCAGTCATGCATCCACTGAATGATCCATACAGGTACTCATACGCCCACTGGTTGACCAGTACATCTTGGCATACATATTTAACACTAATAAACTTTTTTACAACACAGTCACTGGATGATGTCATCAGTGATGTCACTGACCATGTCATGAGTGATGTAATATGTGAGGTCATAATCAATGCATTGAGGGCGCGAGTTATAATTAGCTCACTAACTATAACGGCTGATTTTTTTTGGTTTTCTACGAGTGAAACATCAGCCTAATTTTTAACGTTCCTGTACAGTACAGTGCACAGTGAAGGGTTTTCGCTTCTCATTATTCTATCAAGTTAGGAAAAAACTGCTAGGAAGGGGCGATGATCATAGCAAGAGTCATGATTGCTCAATATTATATGACCACCTTGAATAACTTCAGAAAATAAGGCCTTATTAACTGTAAAGATTTTAGATGACTTTTCACAAGGCACATTGCAATTTAAAACCGTATATGACATATGCTCACTTTATCTAATGTCAGGGCTCAGTAAAAAATAAAAAAGCTTGTGAGATATCCAGCAGGACATATCATAGTGATTCATTTTGTACCCCCACTGATTGGGATAACGTATATTCTGTATTGTGTAACTATAAAAAGAGTCACAGAGGCTCATTATTATATGGACATTTTGATAAAAGTGAAAAATAAGGGCCTAGTACCTGTAAAGCTTTGAGATGATTTTGCAAAAGGCATATTGCACTTTAAAACCTTATATGATGAAAGCTCACTTTATTTATTGCCAGAGGTCAATAAAAAGCTTGCTAAGATACCCTGCAGGTCATAACATAGTAATTTACCTTGTTAACCCACTGAATAGGATTACCTAAGCGTGTAGCATGATTAAGAATTAATAGGGGAATTAGGGCACATTAGGCACAGTGGAAATGGTAGGTGGAACATGTCTGTCGAAAAAACATTTGGCAGTATATTTTTAGGAGGTTTTAAACTAGGAATTCATTGTTTTAATTATGGGAATACACTTTATTTTTCAATTGTGCGTTTAGAAAGTTGTTAATTTGTGATAGTATGTATGAAATGTGCAAAAAGGCATTCTATTGTAAGTGTTTTTTTACTGAACATTAAATTCCTCTTCTTAACTTTCCTGTAACCTTTAGTTTCTCAGTGAATATATATATATGTATATGAGATAACTTTCCTGTAACCTTTAGTTTCTCAGTGAATATATATATTTCACTCGTACAAAACCAGAGAAATTCAGCCGTTATAGTTAGTGAGCTAACTATAACTCGCGCCCCTCAATGCATTGCTTATGACCTCACATATTACATCACCCATGACATGGTCAGCGACTTCACTGATGACATCTCAAATATATATATTCACTGATATGTACTGTCAACCACCAGCTCAAATTAAGCATTGACTAAGGATGAAAGTCGAAGGTGTGGCAAAGGGTTAAAGGGCATTCTCAATTCCCTAGTATCAGTAAAAGACCGTTTAACACACCAAATTGCACAAAAATGTAGAAGGGGAATTAAAGGGAAGGTAGTTCTTGGAAGTAGAAGCATTCCACAATGTATCTCAAGATTGTAAAATATGCCCCATTAGGAGAAAAACTTATTGAGGTCACATCCAAAGATCTAATGTTAGACACTTTCCTGAATGATCTTAAATATAATAACATCAAAAACTTGGCAGATAATATCTTTAATAAAAGACATTGTTATCTGGCCAAAAGTGAAACAACCAATGACCCAAGCTCACATCCCACTACGCTGAATAACATGGTTTC
>NW_028251701.1:0-18184 GCF_964263255.1 Lissotriton vulgaris
ACGGCCAGGCAGCCGCTCACCGCCGGCATTTAACATCTGCCACCCCCCCCACAGCATGGATGCAAATGTAGGTGCCGTGCATTTCGGCAACAACTTCTCCTCCGGGTGGCCAAGCTGTAGGACTAATTAGAGGAGTGCGTCAAGATAATAGTGGACAAACACCTCAAAGCCCGCCAATTGTAATGGACCCTGTTCATTTGCCCCTTTTTTAATACTTTTGTTGGTGGGTGGGAATTGGGTGTTGGGGTTATTTTTGTGGAACATTCTTTGGACTTGGACATTGGTTGGGGTTAGGGTGGGCATGGGGTGGGATAGGACTAGGAGGATATTTTTTTATGTACATGAATAAATGTTATTTATTTTCAACTTACGCATATGATGTTGTTTTGTGGTGGGGTTACTGTTGTATGTCACAAGGTTTACTCTAGATGCAGGGCAGGAGCCAGTGTTTGATTGAAATAATGTATTAATTGACCACATGTGTAACATGCAAACAGATAGATTTGGTACCCCTCACTCAGTTATATTTGGCCTATTAGTACTACCAGCCTCTCCTCCATTATACCTCCAGCAAACTTCTCTTCTTACCTGTGATTGATGATGATTAAGTTTGGTACCGCAAGGGCTGCATGGTTTCCCAAGACAACGGAGAATATGCCGTGGTTGTGTGATGGTAGTAGTAGACTAGACACTGGCACTAGCATTGGCAAACAAAAACAAAGAGACAGTCATTTGCCTGAGAGAGAATGTGGGAGAAGTAGAAAAATACAGTACATAAGACTGACAAAAAAATACAAACAATATTGCAACTGCTAAACGAACTCAAAGAAATCAATGGTGTCGGGGACTGCCAAGTAAAAGAAGATAACTGTAGTTGTGTTGGAGTCAGTAAAACACAATCCAATTTGTAAACTTAAATGCTCTAAAATTAAATTCAAACAATGGCAGCAATTATTTAGATTTATTCGTTGGGTCACTGTGGGAAATTAATTGCCATGTACACTAGTACATAAAGTGAGCTTGGGTGGGCAAGAGGAAGAAGATCCTCGCCCTGCCACGTTGACATTTGATTTCATTAGTGTTGCTTTTACCACATCTGCCACTGCAAGCGTGTGATCAATTGTTGGCGTAGATTTAATGTAGTAACATCACACCTCAATATAAAACCACACAGCCCTGGGGAAGAGGGTTAGGTTTTGATGAACGGATGGGAACGGGGGTTTGGGGAAAGGTTTGACAAAGAAAAACAGTACGCATGGAGACAACAAAAGCAAAACAATGAAGACGATGATTGATGATCCAGTACTACCCAATAAATCTAAGGTTCAGAAAAACGAAATGCATGCATGATGAAGATAAGTTATAACTTGATGGTTACTAAAAAGTGGTACTTAATTACTACTACACAATTCAAAGGAAGTATTTCTTATATATGATATGAATATGACTTTGCCTAGACTGTATGCCCTCTGAGAAACCGTAATACCTGCTGTAGCGGGCTGAAAGTTAGCAAAGAAAAGTAAGCAATAGTTTAAATGAACAGTCAATTACCAAACACAAGCGTAAAATAAATGAAGAGGAAAAAGGAATCCAATAAAATTACGAAAATGATACTAAAGTTAATGTATTATCCAGGTCCAAATGTGTAGTTGTATCTCATCATTCATCTTTGTCCTCCCTTCCATGGACACTGTGACTGAATATCATTCTTGGGCGCCTCTGGCTGGATGATGAGGAGGAATGGTGAAAGGCCGGCCTGTAAGTGTTGATGAAAAAAGAAATGGGGTATTCCAAAATAAGTTAACTGAATAAAAACATTTTAAAAAATCCATTACGGTGTAGTGCAAAAAAGAAAAGACAAGACCTGTGAGCGAGAAGATTTTCAGACGGAGGCGGCTTGGATACATTGATTAACTCTACTCTTCTAGTTGCACAGCAGTCATCGAAAAGAACAACAAGATAGGAGCCAGCACAGAACAGTTACAGGACCACACCACAAGACCGGGCCATGAGTGTGTGGCCCAAACTCCATTTACCAACATTTTTCACAGTTCCAGACAAAAGGCATATACAGCAACCTAGCATTTGCCAAATCAAGTGATTAAATCAATGCGCCATTGTCAGTCAATCATACCACTATTCTATTCCACCACTGCACACACATGTAGCCTAGGCCTTCTGTGGTTCTTGTTGATTGGTTGTGTTTACCTTGTATTCCACTTCCTGAACGTATTCCATCAATCATCACACATCAAACTGACTGACTGACAGCGTGTAAAGATGGTATGGTGGTCATCATCATACGGTGTGGCACGTGTACGTGTTGTCCAACAGATCACCAACAGCAACTCAGTCTGTAATGAGTGACTACGATTAAGTCCAGACTGCACCTGTAGTAGTAGGAGTACAATTGGATATTATTAAACAACATGGAAACATTGACCATCACTTGAGACACAAGTACTTTGTTATTTTATATTAAACTACTAGTATAGTTCTACTTCATGCACATTTGCTCTGAGTCAGCAAGCATCCAATGCAATGTATGGCATAATTCATTTCATATACCTGTCTTTCTCTTCTTTGCGACTGTCAGATATCAGATGCAGCAGAGCCTTCTGAAAGTGATGACGAGTTTACTTTAATTTTGGAGCCCTGCTCAAGTTCTGACATTGAAGAGTTGTGTATGCCAGTGCAGAAAGAGGTGGTAGCCTTAAGACAGCGATGCGTTTCAGATTGGAAACAAAACAGCAGATGGCTGTAGTCACGTACGTTTCACTTGTTATGGAGGGACTGTTAGACGCTACATTATTGTACTATTCTCCATCTCCATCCAATGTATGGCAAGATGGAAATGTATTTAGGGTGAGTCAGCAAGATGGAGCAGGACTGTGAGGAGTGGAGTGCACAGTTAAATGCACAGATGTGCAACTCCAATAGGTAATTAAAAAAGTAAAAGAAAGGATGGTGTTGGTTTTGAAGTTTGAACCAGAAAGACAGATACACACAAATAAAGGAAGGGAGAATGTAACAATTTAAAAGCCTAGTTGTCAGGGAAGAGGAGCTTGTCTTCAAACCCTGGTGGTTCTTCTGACAGAAGTAGGTCATGTAACCCAGTAGTTATGTCTTCCGACTCGCTCTCCTCTTCCAGAGTGATTCACGTATTTTGTAGTCTGGTGGTATGAAGTGCTGATTCATTTTGATCATGGTTAACCTCTCCACGCTTTTGGGCGAGAGACTGATCATTTTCACAGTTACAATGGCACCAGCAGCACTGAAAACACGCTCAGAAGAGACACTTGCAACAGGGCAAGCCAGATACTTTATCGCCAGCCTGCTGAGCACTGGCCAGTCGCTTCTTTTCCTATACCAATACACCAATGGGCTTTGCTCCATGAACACTTCTGTTGTGTCATCCAGATAGGCCTGGACCATCCGCTCAATGTTCAGTGGTGCTCCTGTTTGCTTGTCCACTTTTTGCTTTGTGACAGCAACCGACTTACCCATCCCTTTCTGTAGAAACCAAGCAGCTATTTTTTTGGTTGTGTCTGATGAATCAGATCCTGTTGGTGCTGTTGTTGTCATTGGTAAGGTTCTTTAGCAAAATGAACAGCATCAACATTTTCGAGAAGGTTTTATGCAACTCGAGACATATTGCTCGCGAGATTGCAAAATCGGCGTGTTCGGCAGCGTGAATTGTACAAAACGTCATTATCGCATGCCTGAGCATGCACATTGAGCGCGCGAAGAAGACAAAAACTGTAAGGTCGCGTTGTCACACTGTGCAAAGTTACCAAAACTACGCAAGCTGAATTCTAGGGTTACCTAGTGCGCAGAAAAAGCCATATTATTCAACACACACCCAAAACCTGCAATTCAACACCAAACACACATTTTGCTAATCAATCCAAAGCCATCCATGACCTACATGATGTTACACTTTCAACGTAAACACCACAATAACAGTTTAACAACTTTCATGCACCCAAGATGATGACTCTAGTAGTACCCTTGGGCCTACTGGCAGAGTAGGCCACAAGCTTGGAGGCCTATGGCAAAAACACAGTGGCTTAAAACACAAAATGGCCGCCATCACCTGGCCAAGCCACCCACAGAAAGTAAATGAACTCAAGCAGGCCTACACTAACTACATGAACTACTAGGGTTACCTAATTTTGTTTTAAAAAAAATGAAATTCCACTACAACAGAGTTTTCAATTGAATCCAATGCCATCCATGATGTTTTACAGACACCACAAAAACATGGTTGGACCCGTGGGTACCTCTAGGCCTATTGGATGAAATTTCAAAGACATACAACTTGGCCCCTCATGAAAATACAGGCCTCCCTCAATATTAATTTTTAAGAAAGATTGAGAAGCACAGAAAACTGTAGTTAAAAAAACCCAAACCAAGTAAACATTTACAGTACACCAATTCTCAAACTTACTTGTAAAAGAAAAGTTCACATCCAAAATTCCTCAATAAATCCAATCAAATGCTATGATGCAGCAGACATACACAAAGAGTAATCCTTCCAGCTCCAAATCCAAATGAAACTGAACACCACATGGACAAAGCACTGGGAGGAGCCTGGTGGACAGGAAGAGGACGTTGGAGACTCAGGGGCACTTCCTTTCTCTTGAAAAAAAAAGTAGAAACAAAAAGAGGACTCCTTGCCCAAAAAAATACAGCCAAATCATAATCTAAGGGGTTTTCCTGAGCAAAATGATCATTTTTGAGAAGGTTTTAACATGCTCGAGAGATATTCTGTGGCAGATTGCAGTTTCTGAGTGTTCGGAAACGCGATCTTACCTACATGGCGCTGCAAGGAAGATTGCGCATCCTAATGACGTGTTCGCGCGTCCGAATGACGTTATCGCGTTCTCACAGTCGCGTGGGATTGTTGGGCGGATTCCAAACATCTTAGCGAACGTGACCGGGAGAGAAAAGCGAGAAAGCGAACGTAGAACCACGGTAAGTCATTACCGTGCATGCGAGAATGCTATTGAGCGCGTGAGGAAGAAAAACTACTATGCTACGCTGTAGATTGCGAAGTAGTCGACAGCTTCGCGCTCGCCGTGAAGTGGCCGAAAATTCGCAAACTCCGCGAGCGGAGCGTAGTTCTCCGCCCAGGGTTAGTGTAAATCCATTTAGTAGTTCCTGAGAAATTCATATATGAAACAATATGGATATCTGGTGACCGCAGTGGATCCCCGAACCCTCCTGATCGCGAGCTTGACTCTGATTGGCTGCCAACCCTTCAAACCACAAAGTGTTGGCAGCCATCTTGTGACTCGGAACCGAGTCACAAGATAAAAGGTAAAAAAACAAGAAAAGGGGGCAGGCTACGGACCCCCTGACCCCCTAGGTCTGCTTGGGGGGTTCCACAGGGACCGCGAGGGTCAAAAAAAGCATTAAAAAAATGGTTGGCATTGGTCTAGGGTATGCAAATCCTGATGAGTTTTTTTTTAAGTGAAGCGAGGTCTCCCGTGCTTCTTTAAATATGCCCCAGGTGGACCAGGTCCCAGGGGCAATATTCAAAATACATGCGGAGCTGTGCGGGCCCCATGCTGCCCTGGGGACCACAACCTCCCCGGGGCATTTCTTAACTATGGGAGGGGGGCCTCGCAGGACCCCCCAAGCCCTGGGTACCTCCACCTTCCCGGGGCTGTAATCTTTAAATGCAGGGGGTATCGCGCCCATACAACCCCAGGGCCTGCCACCTCTCTGGGGCAATTAATATTGTAATTAAGTGTGGGGGGCCGCTGACTCCCCCACACTGCCCCAGGGACCACCAACTCCCCGAGGCTTTGATTAATAAACTTACGGGGGTCAGTGGTGGATCCCCGGCCCTGGGGACCACCACCTCCCCATGGCCTTTAATCTGACAGGAGGGGGGATGCGTGGCCCCCCTCCAGGAACCGTCCTTGGCCCTAGGGAACAACACCCCAGGGCCAGCTCCAGCAAGTCCTGGGGTGAAGGAGGCAGGAAGCTGGCAGGGACCACAGATGTATTGGGGCTTCCCAACATTATGGCCATACCCCGGAGCATGAGGTCCTGGGGGCCAAAAAATGTTCAGGAGGGGGACACTCTGCCCCTCCCTTTTTTAATAAAAAAAAACATAAGGCCGGCCCTGGGGGATTGATTCAGAAGGGCAAAAAGTGGGCCAGGAAAGGGGGGCCACGCAGCCCCCCTCCAAAATCTTTTTGAAAAAAGACTGGACAGGCTCCGGGGAATGGGGTCCTGAGGCCAAAAGTGGCCCAGAGAAGGGTGGGCACATGGCCCCCCCTTCCATAAATAATGTTTTAGCTGGCCCTCGGAGGATGGGGTCCCTGGATCTGAAATCAGCCTGGGAAGGGGGGGCGCAGGCAACAAAAAAATAAACAAAGGTCCCTAGGGCCGTAATCATCCTCGGGAGGAGGGCCGCTCATTTCCCTTACTTTTCAATAGTGTTATATATTATTTAAATGGTTCAGGCCCCAGGGGATGGGGTCCGAAGGGCCCAAAAGGGTCAAGGGAAGGGGGGGCCACACAGCCTCATCACTAAAAAAAAGAAACTGGCAACTCGCCAGAGGCCCTACCCCCTCCCTCTACCACTCTGCAAGCACACCTCCTGGCATGCCCTGGGTTTGGAGATGAAGTCCCCTTCACTGGTGAGGGTCCTTAGGGGCCAACTAGGCCACCAGGCACCTCCAGTAAGCCCCACACAGTGGGTTTGCTGAGATATGGTAGGAGGCCACACCCCTTCTTACACCACTCTGCAAACGTGCCTCTTGTCGCACTGCTGATGGGGTGATGATGTCCCCCTGTGTCCTGAGGACCTCAGGACTAAAGTGGACTTCATCCCCCAAGCAGCAATACACCACTAGGCGCGTTTGCAGAATGGTTTAAAAAGATGGCAGGGCCTCTGACCCCTCTCAGCAATCCAGCTGTGTGGGGCTTATTAGAAGTAACAATTAGGCTAGTTGGCCCCCAGGGACCCTCAGGAGGCAAGGGGACTTCATCCCCCAACCAAGAGTGTGCCAGTAGGTGCATTTGCAGAGTGGTGGAGAAAGGGGGCGTGACCTGTGTCTACCGTTCAGCAATCCCACTGTGTAGCGTTACCGGAGGTAACAGGTAGGCTAGTTGGCCCATTTTCCCCCCAGCAGCAAAGGGGACTTCAATCCCCATCAAGAGCACGCCAGGGAGCAGGTTTGCAGAGTGGTGGGAAAAAGGGACATGACCTGCAATGAGAACTTAGCAGTCCGGCTGTGTTGGACCTACTGAAAGTAATAGGAGGGGTAGTTGGCCCCCAAGGATGTTATTGGGGGCCGACTAGCCCTCCTGTTATCCCCAGTAAGTTCAACACAGTGGGATTGCTAAGAGGTCTTTAGAGGCCATGTCCCCCTCTCTCTACCACCCTGCAAATGTGCCTCCAGACACACTACTGATTGGGGGATGAAGTCCACTTTACTGCTGAGGGACTTTGGGGGCCAAGAAGCCCTCCTGGTACCACCTGTAAGTGCTATGCAGCAGATTTCCTCAGTGCAGGTTGGAGACCAAGCCCCCTTTCTCCTCCACTCTGCAAACACAACCACTAGTTAAAGAAGCATTTGCAATGTAATAGGTCTTGCATTTGCGAAAGTTAGGGCTATTGGCATTGTGAATGTAAAAGTTTTTTACTAATGTTTCATGGAGTGGTGGGGATGTACGTTGTGTGTAGTGGAATTATGTGGTATGTTGTGCAGTGACATTATGTGGATAGAAAGTATGTGGTATTTAGTGTAATCATGTGGTATGGTAGTCTGTGTTTTGTAGTGGTAACCTCAGGTTTGTTCTTCCTTGTTTCCATAGAAGCTAAACTATATAAACTCAATGAGACAAAAAAAAGAAGGAACCACTGAGGAACACTTCTGGACCTAGTCGGAGGTCTGAGCGGGGCCACTGGAATTCTGCAACTGTTTGGCTGCACTGATTTTCGCATAATTAGACGTTTTCCGCATTTGCCACATTATCCATCATCCAACAAAAAAAACCTTGTTTCTAGCTCAAACAGCTCAAATGTTACCAAAAATGCAGCAACAAGTATTATAGCATGGTGGAAGGTCCTCTGCAAACCTGGAATGTCACCTGTTCCATATTGCTAAATGTGTGTGTTAAATTGGTACTAATGGTGGGCACAGCACTCTTGCCTCTTTCTGTACTCAAATGAGAAGTGCAAGCTGTCAAGTTTAAAGGTCTACGTGCTCTTGTGACGGAGGTATATGTCTACTTGTATATGTATTCTCACAAGTGTCATGCAGCTGAAGATGGTAGCTTAAAAAGGGGGTAGATTCTCCTATAGGTGGTTAAAGTTTCTCAGTTCTGTTATGTCATTCGGTTGCACAGGCAGATATGTCTTATGTATGAAGGTGTTGTAGAGCCCCTCAAATATACTATTGAATACTAATGTGCCCTGTATTATGAGCAGAAAGAAATACATACACCTTTTTTGTACACAAATTTACAGAGTATGCTGTATGAAACTCAAGTATTCAAGTATTTGTATGTTTATTTTTAGGTAACATGTCACTAATTAAAAGCAGAGACACACGCATGCATACCTTCACAAACTTGGTTAAACTTACACCTATAATATGGTTAGGATTGCTGTTTTACAGCTGGTGGGCCTAACATTCTGAGCAGTCAATAAATAGTTACCCTTCAAGAGAAAAGTGAGGTTTAATACATCGTTGGAGAAGGATTAGTGATTAGGTTACTTTGTATGAGCCTGTGGTAAGATACAGTCGGAGTAGGCCTCTTTCTGCATCTATGTTGCTTCTTTCTGCAATTCTCTTGCTTCCTTCTGCAACTTTATTCCTCTTTCTGTACTTCTATTGCCTCTTTCTGCATTTATATTGCTTCTTTCTGTGCCCTTCTTCCTCTTTCTGTGTATGTCCTACCAATGTAGGCATAGTTAAACATTAGCATTTAAAAAACCTTAGAATTCATTGAAAAAACCCACAAGGTTCAGGGGTGTTATAACCTTACAAATTCACCAAAAAAAACAGTGGTTTCAGGGATGTTATATTTAGGAATTTTTCTGGTTTTGTATGAGTGAAATGTCAGCCTAACTATAACGTCCCTGAAACCTGTGTTTTTTTCAATGAATATATATGTATTTTTTTTACATATACCTGCACTTCCTTAAGTTGTTACTAGATGTGTATATACATAAGTATACATATAAATATACACACCTCTACATAAATGTAGAAACTTGTTGTTCCTCAAGCTGTTATTGGAGCACAATCTCCTGCTCAAAGGCACGGATTTACTATGATTTTGTCTCTTGAATGTGACCCTTCTGTGGCGCAGCCCCGACACAAAATCGTTTTTGACATTTACTAAGCCATGCCTGTGTTCAAGACAGGTAGATCCAATCTTCCCACCGGTTCATCATACAGCAAGAAGTCCATTTTCTGATTCTTTATAGGCCTTGGAGTGTTCTTAGGAGAGCTTTAGGAATGGCACTTGTATTCCCAGTGCCAGCATGTGGGTGAATGCAATCCTTTGTCTACCAACCAAACCAGTTTGGGGCAGCTCCACCCCTCCCACTGGGTTTGCAGCAAGTCTGTCTAGAAAGACAAAAGAGAGGCAGGCCTAGGTGTGAGAGTCATCTGCCAGTAAAAGAGTAGGCATCTTTCGAAGCTCAGAAAGAGGCTGGACACATCCTTTGAACATCGTGTCATGGAGGGAAACTCCCTCCTCAGATCCTGGGACCTTTATCCACTCTTTGGGAGTAATACACATCTCACCATAATGGATCTATTAGTAGTCAGGTAACAGTTGGACACTGGTAGAAAAGGCTATTTGGTTTTAGGCAGAAATTAGACAATTTTCTAAAAGTGTATTTTTCTTGAATAGAAATATAAAATCTGACTTTACCATTTTACATAACTATTAAAATGAGTCTATATCAGTATAAGATTTTGCATCGTATTTATTGAAAACATGAGTTTTGCAAGACAACTTAATCTGTCTTTACGCCACACCTAAAAAGTAAACTAGCACAACTGTCTGTACGTGTGTTCTCTTCTTCCATGCAATAAAGAAACTAGCACTTGCATATGATTAATCTTTTAATCTCTATATTAGCAATAGATCCCACTTTAATTTGCTCTTAATTAATCTGTGCTTCCAATTGAGCCCGTTTTGCTCTTGATCATATTTGCTTTGGTTTGTGTGATGCAATGAAGTAAACCCCTAATTTCTGTGTCACCATCGATTCCTTCATTCCACAAGGAAATGAATGAGGCAATGTCTTTTTGTTACTTTGTTACAGAAATGCTGTTGTGTAGTTCCTATAAATCTATAAAGGATCTGGTGTTTAGACAACATAAACTGTGGGATTGTGTCCAGACTGATTCCGGACACCCCCACTGGTGATGTTTGGCCTCTATACCAGGTAGCTCACAGTGCCACTGTAAACTCCTCTTACCAAGGAGAGAAAGGTTACTGTCATCTATCAAACATGACAACACTGTTGAGGATCGTGGAAACAGTGCAGTATTTTTTGCTCAGTCACTCATGCTCACTTTGTCTCAGAGAGATACACAGAAGAAACAGTGGGGATGTTATTGAACCAGTGTTATTCTAGTGTAAAATAGGTGTGCTGTAACAACCAAAAGACAGAAACAGATATAAATGATATGAAGCACCAATAGAGTAAATGGGTGGTCGAATTCTACCATGGTGCTAAAACAATGAATATATGCAAGTATATAAAGACATGACAGTAATACTGAGTACTCCTACTTTCCAACCCTAACTAGATGTACCTCAGTGTACCTAGCATGTATGTAAGTGTAGAGCAAAGAATCCCCCTAAGCTGAAGCCAAACCCATTACCTGAAGTTAGAGACTGTGGGACCCCGTCTTGGTCTCGAGATTGACGCCCCGCGAGGGATGTCAGACCACTGCAGGCTGGAGTTTCTGTGTGCAGGAACCTCAGCGTCTCCACTCAGTGTGTCAGCAAGGAGGTCTTACTCCTCTGCCTGTCCCGGCAAAGATATAGTGTATATGTACCCAAAAGGTACCCTTGGGGGATCCTACCGTGCTGTGTGATGTCGACTGAGGATGACGGAAGGGATAATCTTCTACATAGTTTTTATGCAGAAGATGGTAATCCTGCTGTGATTCTGAGAATCCTCATGCATATTTAATGTGGCTAGTTTTTGGGGGAACCACACATTTATGCAGCGCTTAACTGCGAAAAAGGTCAATATCAAAACCTGTTATATAGTGTAATGGTAATGTAAGTGTAGGTGAAGGGTTAGGGGACTATTAAAGCTTATATTGGTGTACCCTATGAAACATAACATGCCACTGCAGCATATGTACAGGGTTTGGTGCAGATATGTGGATGAATATGTGCATTAGAAGTGGGAATAGACTCTGGGCCATATAATCTACGGACTCCTCAAGCCAATATTGGGGTACCCTATGAAACAGAACACCCACTTCTCATCCAACCACCGGACGACATACTAAAAAGGGAATGTCCTTCTAACCAACCATTAAATATTGTAAAAAGGCTTTTAAAAAGTTCTAAAAATTCACGAAATCTCAAAAAAATTATCTAGAAGTCCTTTAAAATATGGTCATATATATAGTCTGAGCCCCTGAGTACGTCTGAAAGCCATGGTGCTTAGTAAAAGTTAATAAGAGAGGGGAAAAAAATGTGTTTAAAATTCAAATTTAGTTTGTTTTGGAAAATGGCTGAATTTTTCCTAGCACAAGGAGAGCCAAATGTTTATAGATCCTCTGTGGGAGACTCAGCGTCAACACTGTTTGCCTTTGCAGACAACAGTCCATGTAACACCTCACAGATCAGGTCAATTGAGCAAAGATGATCTCCTCAGTTCCCACAGCCGATGCTGGGGAAGCATTTGTAACATCCAAAGCCTGTTTGCCTATAGTAGAGCGGGTATCTGATCTAACAGGAGCTAAAGCATCCCATGGTGGCTCTATGAATGTCAACATCAACATTGGAATATGCTGGGGACACTGCAGTACATGGGCGATTATCAGGTCCAGTAATGCTTCTACGTCCGGTGAAGCAACCGATGAAAGTGTTAGACAGAGGTCCAACACGCATTCATAGCTGCAGAACAAGCAGCGGAGGACAGGCAAAACACAGTCAATCCAGACTGGTCAAAATGATAGGAACCAAGACTCGCTTAGCAGGGGGGGTGGAGCTTGCCTAAGATGGCTGGGAGAAGTGTGGCTCACTGGTTAGAGGAGGCAGACCTGGAAGCCGAGGTCAGCCCGGGACCAGGGTTCAATTCCCGGCTCGGCGGGGTCTTGAGTCCTAAAAATGTCCATGGACTCGACAATTCTCGCTCCGGTGCCTACTCGATTCACGGGTTCACACTCTGCGACTCTGGGCAATAGCTTGCTTAATCTCCACAACGGCCCCTCGCGGCGGGATGCCTGGCTTTCACCTTGCGGATACCCTGCTGGGGTTATCTCACAGGGGAATACCAGGACGGGTTTCCTAAGCAAGCGCTTAGAAACCGCTCGGTGATTTGCGCTATATAAATTCCTGTACATTTACATTTACATTTACATGGCTGCTTAGCTTGAGTGCTCCGGCGAGCCATCGCAAGATTAATTAATAATCCTGCATAGGGGCATTACTATCTGCCTAACCTACGAAGATTTCTTTGCTGGAATGCTCTGCTAGTTATTTGAGCCGACTGGGTGGTCCGGAAACGCCCTGCGTTTATAGATATTGGGAGTGAGCTTGAAGGCCTTTTCCTGAGCTGAGGCGCCGGAGCAATGTTATAAACTGCGCAGCTGCTCGGTACCCACCGCTGTAGAAGATTGATGGCTGACCTGCGGCGCGGATGGCTGCGGGGTCTCACTTCTGCCCCAAACGGAGGTGAGCCACTATTTGCCGGCCTCACCGGCAATCTCAAAAGGACGTGAGGGTACTTGTGATCCAAGCCCTGCGTAGTCCAGGGCCGTGGTTTGGACTACTGGGCCTGCTGTGAAAGTACAGAGCAGGCCAAAGGGCACATCCTGAGTCCTATGCCGCGTAGGCCGTTGGACCCCCTGCGCATGGCAGGAAGCCATTGAGAGTCTTGATCCAAGCTGTGCGGCTGCGCAACTCGGCCTAGGGGCATTGCCTGAATCCTCGGCCTGGCGCTGCGGGAAGCTGCTGAACAGCATGCCGGGACTGGGCCTAACTGCAGAGTATTGACCCTACGCTCTCAGAGCAGCTGGATTGTCTCACTCACTGGCACTGTTACGGATTATTGGAATCTACATAGCGGCGAGTTCCCCTGGATCAAGCAGGTGAGCTGCTGCGCAGTTAAAGTTAAATTGCGTGGCCGCATGACTCTCAGTTGGGCCATTACCTGCATTCCTCCGTCTTGTATAGCTGGCGGTGGAATCGTGACAATTTTGGGACTGGTCTGAGCCTTTAGCAGACCTCATGGGAACCCAAGCAGCCTTCTGGAATGATAGGGGCTAATAGAGGGCACACTTGCAGCTCACCAGTTTAGCTTGCTTAACCTGCATTTAAAAGGCCCATTTGACTTCAGGGCTGCAGCGAGACAACACATCCTTCTGCAGGCATTGACACCTGGGCCGGGACCTTGACTGGCGTCTTGCTATCAATTGGTTGCCACTACTCCCTGGCAGTCTACTTGCAACTGTGGGTGACCAGAGCACCCAATCCGGTGGCACAAGGCCTAGCTGTACTGCTTGTGGTGCGGAGTTGAGACACAGACAATAATAAGTCCGGGAACGCCTGCACCCCCTACTAGTAATACAATTTGGAGAAGTGCTACCTTGAATGCAAACTGAGTACGGCAGAACCTTGAGGCTGCAGGGGGGTCCCTAAATAGTGCACTACAGGAAGTAGCACAACTGCCCATTCCACGATCATTAAGGTAACACCTAGGGGGCTGGACAGCACTGCCACTATCGGAAAGATAGATAAAAACCAGCCTAAGCAGCATTGTATATTTCACGTCCCTATGTGCAATTGTTGTCTGCCTTTCCATCAAATTATGTGCAGAAGACATAGACGTACTGTTGATATATCAGTAGGGCACATAACCAGGGCACAGTGATTGTAGCGTCCAGCTTAATAACACAATAGAACATAACTGCGATTGTCAGTGTTGTAAAAAGGACAGATCTTGTTCCATTATATCTATTGCTGAAGATACAAGTTGCCCAGTGAATAAATCCTGGATGTTAATGTGGTCATGCCACCACCAATCACAGCCAAAGCCTTTTCTAGGTTAATTCTGTCAATTTCGAGTTATCTCTCTGCAGCTTCCTGTTTAGAGCTTTCAAAATATTATAAACAGCATATAAGAAGCGTTTCTGACATGGCTTTCCGGGACCTAATAAAAAAATCCCTAAGATCCATGTCATCTGACAGTAGGGACAAGTGTTGTTTCACCTTTGACAGTGTCGAGGTTCTTAGCCAATCTAGGCTTAACTTCCCAATACTGTATGATGTCACCACCCCCGGATGATCTCGTTGTGCATATCGTGAGTCGGCCTATGGATACGATACCCTTCGGTGGTACCCTTGAATCTTGACTGACACCTATTTGAGTTGATAGGCCAAACTAACCATCACTTACAATTAGGGTCTGTGGAATTGTATGCAACTTCATGTATGATGTCATCTAGTGCTCACCCACCATTTTATGTATAGTTTTTCCATCCCTCAAAGTGTGTTAGAGAGGGATTATGAGACTTATTTAGGTCCTTAATCTTGCTAATCCACGACAGGAAGTCTGTTGCAAGGTGTAGTTATACCATCTGTTGTTGTATAAGGCATGCTCTAAATAGTGCCTCAGTTCCCTGAACCTGACATTCCTTAGTACCACTGATTGATTTTATATCAATGGTATATTTTCATAAGTTGAAACCCTTTTCAGACAATTGGGCAATGAAGGACGCAGAATACATCTGTTTCGTGTTAGTGAGCATATTTTTTTTTGCAGCTGTAAGTGTAAGCTTATAATATTATGAATGTGAATGTGGATCTGATGTATTAAACACAGAAAAAAGAGCAAACTTTTGCGCAAACATTTGTGAACTACCTTTCGGTGGTGTTGGGCAATGTCCCCATTGGTGATATGTGAAAACATTACGTGGTGCACTTGTTTTATGCTGAAAGAGGATACCATAATGTTGGTAACTGTACATTGTAGCAAAATCAGATGAGCCATCAAACATTTCATTTTTCGAAAATGCTGCAGACAGTTCTAAATCAGACAAAATATTATTAACAGATTCAAAATCCCAATGGCCCGAATATGTACTTGAGGTGATGATATAATTTAAGGAAATATGGAAAATGTATGATATTTTTAAAAGTTCAGTGGGACTAAATACATCATATGAAACCGTATCCCAAATGATTCCATCAGGAACTGGAACCACTGTAATGTTCACATGGGGCTGGTTTCTCAGTTCATGATTAGATGACGCATGAGGTTTCAATACCAAGTTCACTTGTGATACTGCTGAGCGTATTGGGAGATAATATTTTTAAAAGTAAGGACAAGAGAGTCATTAAGCCTATCCAGAATAGTATGAATAGTATTCCCACTATTATCCAGAGCTGTAGCCATGGTGAAAATAGGCGTTCTGTAAAATGGCCCAAATTCCTTCTTGTCCACAATCTTTTCTCTGTCCACATACCCGACTTTTGGGATCAAGGCAGGTCTTGCTGTGACTGATTTCACTTTCCTAGTGGTGGTGCGTTTTACTTGCACATTGCTTTATAGTGCCCGGAATTCATTGACTTCCTATTAAACAGCCAAACGTTCATTGATGTCAAATGGTTTTTCATCTGCCACTGTTCTTCTGCATTCGAGGTCAGGTACCCACATTCTCATGTTATTCTGTTTCTTGGCCTGGAGGGGCTGCACTTCATCCCTGCTCTCCAGGTGTCCTAAGTACGCAACACGTCTGCAATATTTGGCACTTACTGGCCTTGATAGTCAGGCTTCCCTTCTTCAGGCTCTGAAGCACTTCCTACAGGGGAAAAAGGCGGTCCTTTCAGCTGCAACTGAAGACAGCTATGTAATCCAGGTAAGCAGCACTGAAGGCCTCCATACTAGCCAATACCTGGTTGACCAACCTCTAGAAAGTGGTAGGGGCATTCTTTAATCCAAAGGGCATATCCTTAAATTTGTATTGGCCCTCTGGAGTGGAGAAGGTTAGCTTCACCTTGCCTCCTTGTAATGTAATGTAATGTAAAAGGAACTTATTCAGCGCAGCTAACACCCAGCGGTTTCTTGGCGCTAAAACAGAAGGAAAACAAACAATCCATGGGGCTGGAAGCGTTAATTGTAGGCAATGCGGAACAGATGAGTTTTTAGAAGGGACTTAAAATGGGTGTGGGGGAGGCTAGTCTTAGGTCTAAAGGGAGGGCATTCCAGAAGGACGGGGCAAGGAATGAGAACCTCAGTCCTCCCTGTTTTTTGCGTTTGAAGGTCGGGATCTGGAGTAAGGCCAGATGGGAGGAGCGGAGATTACGAGAGGGGACATATGGGTGCAGTAGTGAAGAAATAAACGAAGGACCTGTGCCAGCAAGGGATTTAAAAATGATGCAGCCCAGTTTGAACTTGCAGCGCTCAGAGACAGGAAGCTAGTGGAGGGATTTTAAAAGAGGGCCTACGTGTTGATGTTTAGGCTGATGATGAATGAGCCGTGCGGCCTGGTTCTGGACAAGTTGTAGCCACTTTAGTTGGTATGCCGGTATGCCAACATAAAGGGAGTTGGCGTAGTCTATCCTGGAAATGAGTAAGGCAAATAGGACCAGGGTGAGGGCCTCGGTGGTCAAGAAGCGGGCAATCTTTCGAATTTTTCTTAACTGAAAAAAGCTGCAGGAAACTTCCACTTTAATCTGGGGTTTCATCGTGAGGTCATTACTGATAATGACCCCAAGGCTTTTTACTGAACTGACAGGGTTAGGGGGAGGGCCCAGCCTTGTGGGCCAAAAGGTGGATTTCCAGGGGTTAGCTGCACCCCCGACAAGCACCAGCTCTGTCTTGTCGGGGTTGAGTTTCAGGTGATTCGCTCCCAACCGTCGCTGATGTGACAGAGGGTAGTTTGAAAGTTATCGATGGATTGGTTCGTAGAGTTGATGTCATCCGCGTACTTAAACGCGGTGACGCAGCTACCTCGCAGGGCCCGAATAAGGGCGGTGAGGTATAAATTAAAAGGAAGAGGGGATAAGGAGGAGCCCCGCGGGACACCGCAGGTTAGCTCGACCTCGTCCGCAGAGAACTGGGAGAGCCGAACCGCCTGGCGGTGGATGCTCAAGAAGGAGCGGACCCAGTCTAGGGCAGTGCCCTGTATGCCAGCCTCCCTGACACGGTCGACCAGGATGTCATGGTCGACCGTGTTGAAGGCGGGCGACAGGTCCAGGAGTACCAGAACCTTCAGTTAGGGCAAACTACCAGTACACTGAAGTAAGATCAAAGGTACTCAGGAACTGACTGAAGTAAGATCAAAGGTACTCAGGAACTGGGCAGTCCCTAACCTATCACTCAACCTGGAGAAATGGAATGATAATCAGTCTTGGTGACAGAATTGAAACTAGCACGTGATACAACGCATGTGCTTTCTACACATGCCATTACAACGCAAGTCGTTACGACGTGTTGATATATCGCATGCTATTACAACACAAGTTGTTACAACGACTTGTTGTAGGGGGATGCTAGAGTTTGGAAATGTTTAATTTACTATTCCAACTCCAGTGTGTGCAACCGTTGGGAAGGTGTTAGATTGAAAATACAACAAATCCAACACCTTCTGCCCCCTACAGCAAGTCATTGTAACGACTTGCGTTGTAATGGCATGCGATGTAACAATGCATCGTTGTAACGACTTGCGTTGTAATGGCATGCAATCTATCGCATGCATTTTAAACAATGTTTCCCCTGAATTGAGCCCCCTGTAATCTACACAGAACCTAAGTTCTGGTGTATGGCCCGGTGGTGCAGCTTTTGGTACCTGCATCACAGGGCTGGGCCAGGGGCTACTGGCGGGTTCAATTAACCCCAAATGCATATTCTTAGATACCTCATTCTTAATTATTGCCCTCACTTTGCCAGACAGCCGATAGATGTTATTTGTTATTTTATGTCCTTATTCTGCCAACTTTCTTGCTAACA